>NC_082395.1:2819679-2846055 GCF_031168955.1 Gadus macrocephalus | reverse complement strand
CAGCTACAGCAGCAGCAGCAGCAGCAGTGGTGGGGGTGGAGGTAGTGGTGGAGGTAGTGGTGGGGGTGGTGGTGGGGGTGGTGGTGGAGGTGGTGGTGGAGGTGGTGGTGGAGGTGGTGGTGGGGGTGGTGGTGGGGGTGGTGGTGGGGGTGGTGGTGGAGGTGGGGGTGGTGGTGGGGGTGGTGGTGGAGGTGGGGGTGGAGGTGGTGGTGGGGGTGGTGGTGGGGGTGGTGGTGGAGGTGGTGGTGGGGGTGGTGGTGGAGGTGGGGGTGGAGGTGGTGTCGGTTGCAGCTGTGGTGTTGGTTGTGCGACTGGGAGCCAATTCCCACCAAACCCCTGCCTGCGAGGTGGTCATGCTCAAAGCCTCCACGCCTGGATAAACCCCATCAAAAGTGCATTAGGACCCCCTCTCCTCCCCCGTCCTTCCCCCCCTCTCACTGTCTCCCCCCCCCCTATCGCCATATAATAGTATCTGTCGAGCCACGCGGTGCGGTGACACGCGGGCCGGCCAGGAGGGGAGGGATGATGAATTGCTCCCTGTTGGTGTTATCCATGATGATAATTATTAATCCCTCCGCCCCTCCCTCACCCCCATCCCCCGGGGGAGGGAGTGAGGGGGAGAGAGGGAGAGAGAGAGGGGGGGAAAGAGAGGGAGAGAGAGAGAGAGAGAGGGTGGGAGGGAGAGAGAGAGAGAGAGAGAGGGAGAGGGAGAGAGAGAGAAAGAGAGAGAAGGGCAGCGAGAGAGAGAGGGTGGGGGAGAGAGGGAGGGAGGGGGAGGGAGAGAGAGAGGGTGGGGGAGAGAGAGGGAGGGAGGGAGAGGTGCTGGAGACTCCTCCGTGGACCACTGCAGCGCCCACCTCCATCAGTTACCGCGGACAGAGCCCGCGCCCAGGGCTAGCTGCTAATGAGAATAAAAAGCGCTCATTTGACCCATTTATTTATTATGATAGGGTGTGCAGGCGCGCATGTTCCCGTGTTGGGAGTTTACCCCTGCCCCGGCTCCACCACCAAACACACACACACACGCACACAGACAGACAGACACAGACACACACACACACACTTTTACCCTCGGCCTCCTCTCCCCACTGTCCGTGCCTCGTCCTGGCCTCGACCTGGCCTCCTTCAGGTCCTCTGTCCCCCCCTCCTGGTCCCACTCCTACCCGGTGGGAGTGCGTGATGCGCTCTTAATTTGAAGCTCACTGGTTACACTCTGTGACCTTTCCTCAAGACCGTGAGGTGGATCATCGTATTCTTGACTCGACTATATTTATACTCAAACTATGTTTGCATTTTATTTATGTTACGATTTGACACGTTTTTATTGTTTTAACTCCCTGAATCGGCAACGGCCCCTCACCTGGATACACAGTTACTAAGACACATGCACCACCCACGTATAAGTATAGTGTGAATGCATTTAATATACAGATCATAGTTTCATATTTTTCATTTCATTGCAATTACACCCTTTAGAATTTGAAGGTTGTACCAAACTTCAGTATCATCTTCGTTTGTTTGTTTGTTTGTTTGTTTGTTTGTGTGCCGGAGAGTCGTCCGGTGGGAAAGTTGCCTAACACAGAGGTGACAATCAATCTTGCTTATGAGGCCTTGTCATCGTCGTGGCAACACAAGGATGATCCCCGGTTTCCGGCTTGCAGGAGTGTGAGGGGGGGGGGGGGGGGGTCAGATCTGCGCTGCCTAGCAAGTAATTACGGCTAATTTCCTAATTACCTCTGCACAGAGCGTCCTTTAGCGTTCATTAGAAGCCATAATTGCATTGGGATGACATGGTCCTTTCTCCACTTTGGGTGCGTTTGCTGGCAGTTTAGCTCTGAGCTAGCCCCCCCTCAACCACCCCCCCCGTCCCCCCCGCATGTCTGAGTCAATGAACGCTGATTTGAGCGCTGGTTTGTTAGGAGTCTGTTAAACACCAGATCAATGATGGACCCGTCATTTTCAAACTTTGTGTGTGTGTGTGTGTGTGTGTGTGTGTGTGTGTGTGTGTGTGTGTGTGTGTGTGTGTGTGTGTGTGTGTGTGTGTGTGTGTGTGTGTGTGTGTGTGTGTGTGAATCCTCTGTATTTCTCTCTGAATGGTGGTTTTTAGGCACATTGTACATTTTGTAGTGTTTAATGACTCCTGGCTCGCATATATTATATATTTGCTTAAATAAATTAGTTGATATGAAATGAGTATGATTAAATCACAGACTAAGTGGCCTATTTCTAATGGGTAGAATCTCCCCATTGGCGACGTTTATGAAATGTACAAGTTCTTCTGGAATAGTTTCATGACACCCACGTTTTAAAGATACAGCTTTATGTGACCAAATGAGGTGCTGATACAAATTCATAATTAATAGGACCAGGTCCACAAGCGCAAGCCATGCCTAGATAGGCCTCTATTCTGGAGATGTCTTGTTAGAATATTATTTAATAGATAAAATGTTCTACTGTAACACAAATATCAGAACAGGACTTGAACAATGGTTGATTAGTCGATCCATTAAGAATGGAAAACTCTGGAAGATTATGTTTCATTATTTTATTGCAAATGTAGAACGAAAGATTTACAATAATGAAGTCTGAATTGAACCCAAGACAACGCAAAATACATGCAAACTTTCCCAGCTCTTTCATCACCAGAGCTCTTCATACATATTACAGACACAGCCTCCTCTTTCTCGTCCCCCTTTTCTCCTATCTCTCGCTCTCTGTTCTCTCTTCATCACCTCTATTCATCTCTCTCCCTTCTCTCTGTCCACTAACTCTCTCTTCTTTCACTAATTCCATCTTCCTCTCTCCCTTCACTCTCGGACCACTCACTCACTCTTCTTTCCCCTATTCTCTCCGTCTCTCTCCCCTCCCATTTCGCTCGTGTTCACCTTTCCTCTCCCTCTCGCTCTCTCTCCCTCCCATTTTCTCTTCTCTCTCTATCACTCATTCTCTTCCACTCTCCTCTCTCTTTGTCGAATAACTCCCTCTCCCACATTCCCTCCCTCCCTCGCCTCTCTCCCTCCCTCCCTCTCTCCCCTCTCCCCCCCCCTCCCTCCCTCCCTCCCTGCATTGATTCAGCTCTTCTTTGTCTGGCAGAGCCGGCCTCCATGTTGTCAGCGGCGTCAGGATTAAAAGCTATTAGTTCTGCATCATTGCCACTACAAGTGCGCTCCTGAGATTGATAGAGTGTGCCTCCCTCTCCTACGGTCGGGGTGAGGGAGGAGTGAAAGCAAAACAGGCCTTGGGGCTGCCTTCCTTTAGCTCACAAATCTGACAACGGCCGACCGCCGGCCAGCTCTCCGGCCCTGCCCCCTGGCAGTTGGTTCAGGTGTGTGGACCCGGTTGTGTTCATGCGTGTCCCTGCTGGAGAAGTTCCAAGTCGGTCGAAAAATCAACGCATTGATGATGTGATTTTTTTTTTTTTTTTTTGCTGGATCGTCTGAATCATGGCAAAGAGTACATATTGTGGACGTAAATGGAAATGGACTGCATTTATATAGCGCTTTTTCTAACCATTGGCCACCCAAAGCGCTTTACAATACTGCCTCACATTCACCCGTTCATGCACACATTCACACTCCGACGGCGGAGTCGACCATGCAAGGCGACAGCCAGCTCGTCGGCAGCAGTTAGGGTTAGGTGCCTTGCTCAAGGACACCTCGACACTCAGCTAGGAGGAGCCGGGGATCGAACCAACAACCTTCAGGTTACCAGCCAACCCAGCTCTACCTCCTGAGCTACTGCCGCGGTTTGTTTGATTTATGCATATTATTTATGTTAAAATACATCAAAATCTTTTTTGATTCTTGAGTAGAAACACCTGCAGCTCAGGTTTTGTGGGGGCTTGTGGGGGCTGGTCTGATTGAAGGCCTCCCCCACAACATGGCCGCGTCCACTGCCTTTCTGTTCCTTTGTTGCATCTCCCTGTTAACCTACACGGGTATAAAAGCTTACGATCGCCCCTTTACGCTTTACGTTCTCTGGCATTGTGACGAGCCCGGTGCTCCTGACACAGTTAAACAGATCATTGGAATAGACAGGCTTACCTGCTAATCCACAACTCACAAGGCAGGTATTGACACGTCAGTGGGTTAGTGCAGTAATACGGGAACAAGACTGAAACAGCAGAGGTTAAGCAACGTGACATCAGGTTAGTAAACAAACAGGAAACTATCGCTAAACACTCCCGAACCACTTCCTCCGCGGTGGACGTCATTTTACCTGCATATCCTCTTCGGCACTGACTCAAAAAAGCAGGGTTTGATTGTGTTTCCCAGCAGCGGAGAAATGCAAATCAAAGGCTGCTGCTGAAACTCACAAAGGCTCACCGATGTGTGTTTCCTCCTTCTGATGGCACTCTCCCTTACTGCGTAATGTATAGTCCCATCGCCAAAAAGTGCCCCCTTAGCTAATTTACTCTACCCCGGCAGTTCCGCCTGTCAGCAGAAACGGCCCTCTGTGTTGACAGTGGCGTGGCTATAATTAGTTTTTTTCTTCATGTGTCTGATGACTGGTGGTGAGACGCAGGGACAGGGCTCGCACCTGGGACCAGGTGCCGACTCAGTCCCTTTGTAGAGCCAGGCTGTCGGAGGAAACAGAGAGTATGGGTGTGGGTTTTGTGCAAGAATGGGTTTGGTTACACTTTCATAGCTTTGTTGCTGTAGGAGTGGGGGTTGCGCACAGACGTGCAAATTAAATAGGCAATCAAGTGACCGATATACATCTACATGCACACACACACACACACACACACACACACACACACACACACACACACACACACACACACACACACACACACACACACACACACACACACACACACACACACACACACACACACACACACAGAGACACACACACACACAGGAAACATAACATGATCGTATGTAAGGAAGTGTGTACACACACATGAGATTGTATGCAAGGAAGGCAAAAGGTCAAACAGTTATTTCAGATATATTCCGTGTTTACCCTAATTTATATTCATATCTTAATCCATGTCTGCTCTGTTTTTTAATGTTATTCATCCAGAAAGTGATCATCCTCCTAAACACTTAACCCTCAGATAATGACTTTGCCCCCGTTTCCCCCCCCCCCACTCTGCATGTTACGGCGCGGTACAGTCAAACAAATCTGCTGTGTTTTTTGTTGTCACATCCTAACTCCCACCTCATATTTCATTCACAGGCGATCGTGGGCTACTTTGACATTTTCTTCGACAAAGGCTGTGGAAACAAGGTGAGAGAGAACCCAGCCGAGCCATTTAACAGAAACTCAATTATGTTCCCATGCCCACGTGGACCCCCCCCCCACCCCCCACCCCCACCCCCGGAGGCGTTAGACTCCAGCCGGTCGTCAGAGCCTGACGCCCGGGCTGCTGATGTCAGCACTTACCTTCCCGGGAGCCGGCCAGTCGGAACGAGACCGCGCCGGACGGGGAGAGACGCACGTTACAGCCGCGGGCTTTATTGGGAACGATTTTTTTTCCCTATCGCGGCCGGAGATCAACTCATAGCAGGATGCGACGCAACGCAGCAGCCTTCTGTTAATGTGGATAATAAATAAGGCTGGGGATGCACTGTGGAGCTCCCTCCACTGGCTAATGACACGTCGACTTAGGAGTGATACGACATTAGGAGAGAGAGCCTTCCGGTGTTTAGATGGTCCTGTGCTTCTACACATTTGGAAAGCACTGGGACCAGACTGCAAGCTAGTGAGGACTAGTCTCATGCTCTGACCAGGTTTATATAAATACGGACTGAGCATCGCTGCGACCACAACCGATATTCTACATAGATTCAAAACCAGTGATTCTCGTTTCATTTAACAATGCATTAGAGAATAATAGTTAGCGGAAATCCAATCGCAATCATCACTACCCGAGTATGTTTAGGTCATACTCTGAGATACACCAGAGTAGATGTCCCCTAACATTGTTATCTCATGATCGTGAACGTAGATGTTATGAAGAATACTCAAAACAATAACAATCCCAGCTAAATCCTTCACGTAACGCTCAGCTTCCCAGAATCCCCTCAGAGATGCTTAAGCAGCCTAGTGTGGGCGGCCCTGTGGTAAAGGTGTTGTGTTTGTGTTCAGGTGTCCTTCTCCACTGGTCCAAAGGACACAAAGACCCACTGGAAGCAGACGCTCTTCCTGCTAGAGAGCCCACTTCCTGTCCAGGCCGGTCAGTATCCCCACCACACAGACCTCTTGAACTGAACCCCATCACCACACAGACCTCTTGAACTGAACCCCATCACCACACCGACCTCTTGAACTGAACCCCATCACCACACCGACCTCTTGAACTGAACCCCATCACCACACCGACCTCTTGAACTGAACCCCATCACCACACAGACCCCTTGAACTGAACCCCATCACCACACAGACCCCTTGAACTGAACCCCATCACCACACAGACCTCTTGAACTGAACCCCATCACCACACAGACCTCTTGAACTGAACCCCATCACCACACAGACCTCTTGAACTGAACCCCATCACCACACAGACCTCTTGAACTGAACCCCATCACCACACAGACCTCTTGAACTGAACCCCATCACCACACAGACCTCTTGAACTGAACCCCACCACACCACAGTCTCTTGAACTGAACCCCATCACCACACAGACCTCTTGAACTGAACCCCATCACCACACCGACCTCTTGAACTGAACCCCATCACAGACCCCTTGAACTGAACCCCACCACAGACCCCTTGAACTGAACCCCATCACCACACAGACCTCTTGAACTGAACCCCATCACCACACAGACCTCTTGAACTGAACCCCATCACAGACCCCTTGAACTGAACCCCACCACAGACCCCTTGAACTGAACCCCATCACCACACAGACCTCTTGAACTGAACCCCATCACCACACAGACCTCTTGAACTGAACCCCATCACCACACAGACCTCTTGAACTGAACCCCATCACCACACAGACCTCTTGAACTGAACCCCATCACCACACAGACCTCTTGAACTGAACCCCACCACACCACAGTCTCTTGAACTGAACCCCACCACACCACAGTCTCTTGAACTGAACCCCGCCACAGACCTCTTGAACTGAACCCCATCACCACACAGACCTCTTGAACTGAACCCCACCACAGACCTCTTGAACTGAACCCCACCACACCACAGTCTCTTGAACTGAACCCCACCACAGACCCCTTGAACTGAACCCCACCACAGACCTCTTGAACTGAACCCCACCACACCACAGTCTCTTGAACTGAACCCCACCACAGACCCCTTGAACTGAACCCCACCACAGACCTCTTGAACTGAACCCCACCACAGACCTCTTGAACTGAACCCCACCACAGACCTCTTGAACTGAACCCCACCACAGACCTCTTGAACTGAACCCCACCACAGACCTCTTGAACTGAACCCCACCACAGACCTCTTGAACTGAACCCCACCACAGACCTCTTGAACTGAACCCCACCACACCACAGTCTCTTGAACTGAACCCCACCACAGACCTCTTGAACTGAACCCCACCACAGACCTCTTGAACTGAACCCCACCACAGACCTCTTGAACTGAACCCCGCCACAGACCTCTTGAACTGAACCCCGTCAAACCACAGACCACACCGACCGCTTCAGCTGAACTAACAGTTACCGTGTGTGAACCAAAAATGGCCGATGGCGGTTCATCCAGTGATTGGTTGCGTACGAGGGGTCATTACTGACAATATCACAGTTCTCATGCTTAAAGACCCGCTTGCGGACAATGCTCGTTTGGCATGGAGCCGATGTTATGTTAACCATATGTTAATGTTTTATCATACAATTTGAATATAAAAAAACAAAATGAGTGAATTGTCATATACATGCCTAATGTGTTCCCTTGTTCATGTGGCTTCTGGCAATATTGGGGATAAAAAAAAAAAAAAATTCGACAGACAATCGTATGTGCTGCTATACTTTAACAAGCCTTAAACAACTGGCCTTATCAATATGCCAAATTTAATTAAATATGTAATGTCGTTTAAAGCACTTTGAAAGCAGGAAAGAGCCTATTAGCATTCTGAAAGAGCCAATGAGCAACCTCCCCAAGCGTGTTTTCATTCTGGAAGTGCTCAATGAGTCCCCTTCTCATGTATGATTGGCAGTACGGTGATATTGGCACCATTATAATTGCTGAACCTCTGAAACCTGGAAGGGCCACCAGCAGAGTCCGCCAACTGTGTGTCCAAAGCCTCATTACGGCCAAAATGTCCCTAAGTCCAGAAAGCCCTGCCTGGACCGCCCAACTACATCTGCCGACGTCGACTGTGCAAGGCTATAGGTCTCCACCGTCACCTGCAGGTGCTGAACCTGCACCGCCCGCTCTCCGCAGCACTCTGAAACCTCTGTGTCAGACCCACCGACGGACCCCGCTGTTCCCCACACACACACATGTCCATCTTCCCGGGGGATTTGATCGTTCCCCGGGTTCCCCCGTCACCCCGTCCGTCCGTTCCATCCGTCTTTCGGTCGCCCCCCCCCCCGTCCGTGTCGGAAACGGCGAGCGATGCATCCTCGCTGGGCGCGGTGCGGCGAGACAATCTGTCGGCGGCCGGGCGACGCCGTCAGCGGCTGACAGCCGTTATCTGTCAGGCGCCGGGAGACGGACGAGGATCACAACCAATCGCAGGCGGCCATCGGAGAGACAAGCATGTAAAACTTAATCTGATAACCCGTACAGAACATGTACGACTACAGCCGGGCTTCGATGCTTGAAGAACACAGCAACGCATGTCTACGGGATCAGTGTCATTCTACAGTATGATACTGTAGAATGTATCATTCCCATCCCAGCGTACGTTTACGTATCAGTGTCGTTCTACAGTACTGTAGAAAGTACGGATTCAGTGTCATTCTACAGTATGATACTGTACAACGTATCATTCCCATCCCAACGTACGTTTACGTATCAGTGTCGTTCTACAGTACTGTAGAAGGTACGGATTCAGTGTCATTCTACAGTATGATACTGTACAACGTATCATTCCCATCCCAACGTACGTTTACGTATCAGACTCGTTCTACAGTACTGTAACAAAGTACGGATTCAGTGCCATTCTACAGTATGAAAATATGACCAAAGAACACAGCGCATCATAACTCTCAAACACACGTTAGTCTCGTACGGTAGATGTGTGCGGACATGTATTTGCTGTACACTAAGCACCAAGGTACTCTATAAGTTATCTGTACAATGACATCTCCCCATGTACATCAACGGTTGCTGCGTGATGTTACTGAAGAGGTGCGTTGCAGGGAAAGAGGACAGTTTTGTGTCCACGCTATCGTAATGGCTTTCAGGAATCTGTCGTCCGATGTGGGAATGGATGGGAAGGGGGACGGTGGTGGGGGGAGGCGGGGGGAGTGGGATGGAATCTGGACGTCCACTCGTTGGCGAGAGATCAGATATAGCCAAGTGTAATAAATGATCCCCACGGTGAGAGGGGGAGGGAGAGAGAGAGAGAGACTATGTTAGACGGAGGGGGGTGGTGAGGGAGGAGGGGGGTGGTGGGGGGGGAGGAGGGGGGGGGGGGAGGTCGGACGCTACACCCCCTCGCGGCGAGATAAGATACGTCAACGGCCGGCCACGGCGTTTACACCGGGACGCCCCGATAAGGCACTCGGGCGCGGCTCTGAAGTGCTACACTGGGCGCCGCGGCTCGCTACCTCCGAGCACAGCAGCGTGGAAACGACCGCTGGGTTGGAAACGGAGACGGATTCCGCTCAGCGATCGGGCACAGAAGGCCTGGCAGCTGCTGGCTGTCGCGCGGCACTAGTTTACCAGAGACCACTGCGTGTGTTTGTGTGATTATACGTGTGAGTCGCAGAGTGTAGTGTAGTGTAGTGCGGGAGGAATGGTGTCTTTGTGAGAATCAAAGAGGTGCCAGGTCTTTTCTGTTTCAGGTGCGTGTGTGCAGTCGTGTGCTCTTGTGCGTTAGTGTGAGTGTGTGCAACCGTGCGCCTTTGATGCCGCCGTTCTTGTGTTCGATTTCTGTGTGCTTGAATGTGTTTCTTTATAGGCACATGAGCAGATTGATGCGTGCGCCTCCTTAAGCGCAACACGCATGGTCACACACGTGCCTTTTTTCGGCGCTAACAAATGGATTGCGTTTGAGCCGAGTGGTTTCTGGGTTTGGATCTTTGTTTCCTTCTCCTCGGTAACACTTACATTTAGCCAATAGCACGGAAAAGAACCTATGGTCACAGTCACCGCTTACTAGTACTGGATCTGCTCACAGCCACACACCCCTCCCCTACCCCAACCATTAAGGGAAGTCTGCAGTTCTCTCAATGGTGCAGATTCCTGCACCAAAAATAAATGCATGTTCACTGCATAGGATTTCATCTTAGAACTGAGTGCAACATCCGTGTATTTGAATAGACGGTGCACTCCCTGACTACAACATGCTAACCATGACATGCATGCACACACTAATAGAGTTTATGCTCCTCAATTGCTGCAGTCCTTTCAGGTCCAACGAAACACAATCCAATCAAGACCGGTGACCGGAGGGGGTCACCGATGCTTATGATCCTCATAAGCATTCTCACTCTCTCTAACACACACACGCACGCACGCCTTGCCGTGTGTGTGTGTGTGTGTGTGTGTGTGTGTGTGTGTATGTGTCGCCTTCCCCCCTGCAACACACACACTTCCCTACGTTCACCAGCAACATTTCCCTGAGCATCGACGCGGGAGGGAGATGAAAAGTTTCCCTCGGTCACCTTCAAGGAGGCTATTGTCATGTCTATTCTCGTCCAGTCTCCTCCTTGTGTTTGCAGTGGCCTTTCTCTGCTCCCCTAAACCGGACTAAAGGGACTAAAGCTTCCGCTTCCGCTGCGGCCTCTGCGTTTGTTTCAGCACAGTGCTCTGTCTCCACTGATTTGTCACCGGCCGCGGCAGAAGCCCATTTGATGCGCTGTGTGTGCGAGTGCCGTAATTAACTTTGCAGCCTGAGATTCTCTCTGAGATGCGAGCGGAAGAAAAGAGGGAGGACCCAGCGGGCCGGAACCAAACGTGTGTGCAAATACTCCTGCTTGGCAGCGTAATAAATGAAACGCGGTGTCATTTGTCACGCTCGGCTGTGTTCGGGAATCGGCCCCTCTTCTTTCCTCATCCTTTTCAATCAACGTGTATTTAGGTGAAGAGGGGTGACCCGGTCGGTGTGTCGTCCACCACTGGGCGCTGACATAAAGGGGCACGCATCTTTCACAGCCGTTCTATTGGTCGGCTCAACGTTTCGCCCGTTTCTTTTGTCGCCCCTTCCCCTTCCCTAGTCCTGCACACAGACAGGTATCGTTAAGGTTTCAACAGTACTACTACTCTTATCGACACTGCTTATCGATACGGTACTCTAACAATACTACTTCTCTTATCGATACCGCTTATCGAAACGGTACTTTAACAGTCCTACTTCTCTTATCGATACTGCATATAGATCCGGTGCTTTAATGGTACTACTACTCTTATCGATCCCGTATTTTAACGGTACTACTTCGGTACTAAAACTATCAAACTAACTATACTAACTAATTATAACTAACTACACCTTCAACCGATGTCAATGTGAGTACATTGTGCTGATTAATGTCAGGTTAAGAGCAATAAATAAGTTCAACCGTAGTTTCAGATTTCGTTTCAGAAACCGAGCACCGAAAAACCTTCGGGGCCCCGCTTCCTCCTTCCCCACCCTGCCCCCCTCCCACTCGGGAACGCTGAAGGTCCTCTAGCTGTTCACGGTGATGGGTGCTGCCGGCTGGCTGCGCAGGCTGGGAGTTCAGCCTGTGTCTGCAGGCAGGTGCCCATACGTACAGCCCTATAAAACAGGCCTCCCACTCCTCCCCCCAGCCTCCCCATCACACCCTCCCCCCTCCCTCCGAGGGCTGCAGTGGGCGGGGGTATAGCAGGAGTCAGAGTGGGTCGGAGGTGTGGTACGGGCCATGTGACGGGGTGTTCACATAAAGGAAGTTGAAAGGGGAACACATCTTTCTGGGATTGCTTCCTACGGCTGCTAGAGCAGTAGATTGGTACTGTTGGGGGAGGGGGGGGGTAGAACTGGACAACCTGAGCCTAAGGTTGTATTCCAGGATCGTCACGTAGTATGCGTGATTAAACAGTCAAACTACATCTACCACATGGGTTAGCATTTTGTCCTTTCTAGTGACATTGCCTTTTCATTATTCAGGTCAGGGATTTAGGTTTTTAGTCTCACTATTGCGCAGTGGGAAAATAGCCTTACGGCTTAAGGTAAAAAAAAATAACGGTTTCAATTACTGTGAAACGGGAAGGGTTTGTAACGACTGTAATTTCATGGGGAAGCAAGCGAGCAGCAGCAGAGATGGGGGGGTGGGGCTTGCTTGGGACCCAGCTCGGTTAATAACACCGCCACACGCTGGTACCACATCCCAGCCACAGACCGCCTCCACTCACGCCTCCATCTCCACACTCGGCTGACCCTATAGCTGGAACACCCCGTTTATTCAGAGGTCCTCCTCTACGGGGACTGGATCCAGAAGAAGTCTTGTCATGTGTCGCGTGTCAACCCTCTCCACTGGAAAGTTGGCAATTAGTTTGGTTTTGTCATTGTATTCGTTGATCCAAGAAATGTTTTTTTTTTCTTTATAAGCAAAGGTCTACGATGAATGAAGTCACAAGGGCTTTGAAACCTTTTGCAGCTCTAGTTCCCTCCTAAATTAGAGGCCACAACAGCCTCACTTTAATTTCTCCATAGTGCCTACCTTTCGCTGTAACTTGTGCAAAATGGTAGTTGTTCCGATACCGATACCAGTATCGGAAATTCCTCCGATATCGGCTATCGACGGGTATCGACATGAGGTATTGCTGTCTACAAAAAATTGTCTATAGTAAGTGATCCGACGATACATTGATGTCACCTTAAGAGAACCCTTCAATAAGGACAATGCTGTTAGTAGTAACAATGCTAGATGCTGTATCGGTATCTACTTGATATCGGCCGATGCTCAAGTTCAGGAATCGGTATCGGGAAGGAAAAAATGGTATCGGAACATCTCTACAAAATGGTCGCCCTTTTCCCCCAGCTTGCCTCTCTTTCTACGCCCAGATTTGACGCGGCCTGTCTCAGCCCGTCTGTCCCTCACACAGAGTGCTGCGTCTTAAGTGAGTGGTGGAGTGCAGAATAAGTTTGGACAAACTCCTCAGTTCCCCCTGGGCCATGCGACACCTGGCTGTCATCACACTCGCGCTGTTTCAATGTCTCTTTGTATATGCTCTCTCGTTCCTGTCATGATACTGCTGCACCAGAGCAGAGCGGATACTCTATTTGTGACCGATGCAGTGAAATACAGACGGATTCATAAGTTAAAAACTTGTATGGCTCCTTCCATTGTGTGTTTCTGACAGAAAGCAATTCTCCTCATAATTTAATCAGAAATCATGTATTGTACTGCAATTGAAGCAGACAATATTCTACAATTCTATCAGCATGTTAGTAAGCCTCATAGTGTCTAGCCATTTAAACAAAGGCACTTTTGCCCTGATCACTAATTTGTAAGGTGCCAATGGCAATGGGTTATTAATAATAATCAGTACAAGCTCGGTTTGTGTTGTACAATTGAGAGCATAACATCCACCTTTAGCCCTAATAGAACAACCAAATCTATAATGTGTTGTGTCGCAAATATGTCACAGAGATGTTGAGGTATTTGCTGATCTATTACAAATCGCTGATCATGACAGACGCACACCCCACACACACCGCACACATGTGCAGCACACACACGGGGCGGGCGTCCAACACAATTCATCGGTTCTGCTGTCGGCTCGTCTGTAATGAAGTGACAGGCCCAGAGCGCGGCGCCAGCAGCCCGGTGCACCCGCCGCCGCGTCGGCATGGCAACGGCGGAGACGTGACAACAAGACGCCTCGCTGGAGAAAATGCCGCAGTCAGCGATTTTCCCTCCCCGTCCTCCCCTCACCTCCGGCTATATATGTGAGAGAGAGAGAGGGGGAGAGGGAGAGGGAGGGAGGGAGAGAGAGAGAGAGAGAACTTGTTTGCTGATTGGGTAAACATTCATTTACCCCCAGCAGTCAAACGTGAAGTTAATCAAAGTGATTATCACCACCCTCTCCTCCTGGCCTCTGTTTCGCCAGCGTACCGTGTGATCACGTACAGGCACCGCGCTCTTTGAGACATCTGGATGGGCGTTCTCTCCAATGCAATCGTACAGTACCACACAAAATGTGGCCCTTAATTTAGGTTTTTAGCTTGTATTGTATTTTTGGCATCTTTGTTTTCGCTTATCTTTTTGCGGCTGTAAACACCGAAAGATTTATAGTTTTATCTTATCATGTCTTAGGATCTTTGTCCTCATACAGTCTCCTGGATCGGTGATTCATCACTGGTGGGTCGCAAACTATACTTGGGTCTTTTTGACTGGGTCGCAGAGCTTATGCCAAACCGCAATCTTTAGAATGAAGTGCATGAATAACTCATGATTCAATGATTTTTCAGTGGCTTGCTCTTTCATTAAATTCAACCCGAATTGTACCAGTGTTTTATTCACTCAATGTTCAGCAGTACATGAAGGCAATGCTGATTACTGCAACATTAGCAAATATTCTTTTTTTCTTTGGGTCGTGACTTAATGACTCATGTGTTTCACACACGTGGATCCTGAAGTGAGACCCGTTGAGAACCACTGTCCTAGATCAACTTAGGTTAACGTGGTCTTAAGGAGAGGGCAGCGTGTGGCTCAGGAGACAGAGTGGATTGACCGGTAACGGGAGCTTAGACACCTCACCCTGACTGCTCCTGACGAGCTGGCTGTCGCCTTGCATGGGTGACACAGCGTGTGTGTGAATGTTGGGCAATATTGTAAAGCGCTTTGATTGGCCACTGTTAGAAAAGTGCTACATAAATGTAGTCCATTTATCACATGAGATAGTGCGCAAAATCATATTATCAGCTAGCGGGAATCACACATCCTCAGGTGATGTGTGATCCTACGTATTCTACAGCTTAATGAATTATACACTGCTGGACGAGGCTGTGTTTTAGGACTCAATCCTGTTCCTCACCTCTCTCTCTCTAGGGGAGGAGCTTCAGGGAACGATCAAAGTCATCAAGAACAAGAAGGACCCCCGGTCGCTGCTGGTCACGCTGATTCTCCGAGACAGGAAGCAGACCTACATGCTGCAGTGAGCGTGGGAGCTGACTGCATGGGGTCTGAGAGGATGACTCTGAATACTCCACCTTTAACCCGTAGGACTGAAACACAGGTGGAGATGGCATTCTATGTGTTCTTCCAGAGATGGTGTGTACTCAAAGTATTAGCATGGACCACACACACACACACACACACACTCGTGCACATGCACACACACGCAAACACACAAGCACGCAAACACACAAGCGTGATTTCAGATGAGTGAGCGTGATTTCAGACGACTGGAGGGACGTTTGATCACAGGGATCAAAGGCGATTTGTTCTTTTTAATAAAGATTTATAATGCAGAATCGTGTCAGTGTGTAATGGATGTTCTACAGAGGATGTTATGGCTATTCATTAATGAGTTCTTACCAGCGCTTCACATTGTTGATTGATTGTACTCATCGGATAAGGACACGATGGATCCTATTCTTGGCCGTCCAGAAGAAAGATATTTGGTACGGATTGTTTTTCTAATTACGGATTACTTTAGATGAAACGTTTACACTTAGAGTATTGTTTTCATTGAAAGTTATTTTGCCAAAAATGTAAAAAATCTATAAAAAATTATAAAATATTAAATTCATTGTCATCGTTAAGACAAAAATGAAACAGTTAAGTAGGTGAACATGGATTTTTTTTGCATTTAGCGCTCGTAGCAGAACATAAGGATTCAGCCGTTTTTGCTTTTTATTGTTTCAGTCAAGCACAAAAAAGCACAATAACGACCCATTTTGCTTTCACTTATCACACTAAATGAAATACCTAAGGTTGAGACGTGATTCAGAGTCTCTGTCTGTCAACGTTGTTAATCTCAGATCCAGCTGATCAGTTTTTATTCCCAGGTGGCACAAAGCCTGGACCGGAAGCCAAAAACAAAAAGGGGTGGAGTTACGTCTTGTAGGCCTACTTATGTCGTAACAGTAGATATTTTACAAAAGAGAAAGCTTCCAGAGGGGAATATTAGCAACAAATTCTACAACGCCCAGTCTACGTTGTTGACTTGAGGCTTTTAAAGACCCGATTTAGTTCAGTCCTGGTGCTGGCAGAGTTCGTGTTCGCTGATTATTGCCATAACGGCTCCCCGCGTCCTGCGAAATGCTTGGTCAAAATTTATATGAAGCAGAAGCAAGTGACACGCCCCCTTCCCCGTATTGATGCAGAGTTCGTGCTTTACTGAACGTGGACTCAGCTAAGCGAAAACAAAGCCTATTTCCCAGGCCTGCTTTTAAACGGAGCGTTTTGGTTAAAACAATGTCAAGTAGATAGTTACATTTAAAATAATTTAAAATTAATATTTGAAATACAGCTGAAGGCCAAATAATTGCTATTGTCCAATTGCCTACTTTAATTCCTTTAAGCTGTTCTTTGGGAAATGTGATTGCCCCTAAAAGGTGAAATAACATCGAGGTGCGTGTTCTAAGTTCTAAAAGGATAAAAAAATATCTGCCAAACACTTAGGCTATTTCACTAAAACAATTGTGTGACAAAAGCCTTCATTGATTTATTTGGGTCTGTTTATTAGGTCTGATGTAAAACAGGACTGATACAATCTCTATACAATTAAAAAATTTAGCTTAATAAAATATACATATAGGCCTATAAATAGATCTCTATAAATCAAACGTAAAGCGAAAAATAACGGCGTCTAAAAGGACTTCGAACTCTATCTAAATGTTGGCCCTCACCGCTACAGGCCGCTGTCGGGCCCCGCTCTGACCTTCAGCCAGGGGCCGCTCTCGAGACGCCCACAGACGGATGGGAATCTCATCGGCTTCGATCGAGAGGAGAGCGACAGCGGCAGCGATCCATTAATTACACGGTCTCCTGTAATTAAGGACTGCTGCTCATTATTATGCACGGGATAATGCGGGGATGGCTGTGGACGGGAATCTCTATACGGCTCGATACTGAGGGTGCCGTACAATAATACCAGAACCATTTATTTTTTAAATAGGCTAAGTCTTGTCAGCACGTACACGACTGGTCGAGAGTTGTTGTTTTTTATGCATTATTAACGGAACACGTTCGGGAAGATCAATGTTTTATTTGCAGGAAGGAATGCCTTTGGAAAATGAATAGGCCTACAACAGGCGCTAATAATCTAATTGTGCATGCATTGGTCATAGAGTGCGGTATGACCATGCGGCTAAAGCACCTTTTATCGAGGCCTACATTGGACTGGAGGGGGAGGGGGCTGTGAGGGGAGCGGACAATGGAAGTGGAGCAGAAATCAATTACAATTATTCTCTGTTGACGATGTAATTAAAGCCCAAAGCGGCCGGCTAATACAGCGGCTCAGCCACTTATCTGTAACGGACGGAGATTTACAAGCTGCGCGAGGGGACCCGTGCAGCGTGCACAGTGAAGGGCCCCTGGGGGCCTCGGGTCGGTGGCGCGCATCCTCCTCACCCTACGGACACGTGTGAACATTCCTTTTGCAAGGGATTTGTTTTTTAACTAAACGCACCCTTCATTTTATTCCAATGCTGTCCGGAGTAACAGCAGCGTTGCACACTAGATCCCCTTTATTATAGGGATCTAGGGTTTATTCTAGGGATCTAGGGTTTATTCTAGGGATCTAGGGTTTATTCTAGGGTTCTATTGTTTATTCTAGGGTTTATTCTATGGTTATAGGGTTTATTCTAGGGTTCTGTGTTGTATTCTAGAGTGCTATATGGTTTATTCTCGGGTTTTTTCTAGGGTTCTATTGTTTTTTTCTAGGGTTCTAGGGTTTATTCTAGGGTTCTAGGGTTTACTTTATGGTTCTGTGTTTTATTCTAGAGATCTATGGTTTATTCCAGGGTTCCTGATCGGTTTCCAGAGGCAGTAGTCAGCACGTTGCGGTGTTATAACGCATTGCAGTGCCACTGGCCCGTACCCTGGCCTGCTACACTGGATGTAGGTTGCCACCCAATTCTTGGCTGACCACGTGATTCCTCTGAGAAGAAGATAACTTGCGTACAAATCTTAACAAATGAGTAGCCTCGGAGGAACCTCGCCCCCCCGCTTTTGTTTTTTTTAACTTCATCCGTGCGCCTCTTGTGACGCACGGAGGAGCGCTGCTGTCCCACTGCCCATGCGCGTACAAAACGACGGTTTTTGATTATAAGGCTATTTTTAACTCAACCATTTTCACTCCATTCTTAAAAGCTGCATCGATACTCTAAAGCTACAATTTAAGGCCCCGCTCCACGTGCACGGAGTGAATGTGTTCACACACACACACACACACACACACACACACACACACACACACACACACACACACACACACACACACACACACACACACACACACACACACACACACACACACACCACACGCATACACACGGAGTTACACGAGAGCGCTATCAAGCAACAGAAACACACACATCAACTTGTTCTCGATTGTAACTCGATGTTTAGTAAACAACTCCAACACACACGCCATTAACAATGTCCATAGCTGTGCAGAAAGACCCCCGTGGGGGGGGGGTCTATACAACAAATGATCCAAGCCGCACGAACGAGAAAGGCGTACTTTCTCCATCGTTAGATTCCAAAACCCGAACAGCAGAGAGCAACAATATACACCACTGGACTTACGGGTTCAATCACATCCCCACATAAACACACGCACACACAACGTACCTGCAAAGGCTCGGGAACGTGACCCAAACCTGCGTACCCAATATATCCCCGGAGACGCGCGCTTATCAATCAACTTTGTCAGTCTGGCGCGCACAAGCTCACACTCACACCGCTTGCGCGTGACCGCGAACCTACGGGAGTGCGCCCCCCACCCTCCACCGTCTCCACCGGCTCGTGGGTCCCTTTAAAATCAGAATCCAAGGCCAATGATTTATCAAACTCCTATGACCAAGAAAATGTCCCGCGAAGGGCACCTTGCTGCCCCACTCTGACGCAGAGCCCGTCTTCTTCCCGCGGAGTAGAAAGCTTTGCGCTCCTGTGAGTCCAGTCGACGCGCAGTCTCTCCTCCTCTCTCCTCCTCCACAGCTGCCTCAGCATCAGTCCGCAGCACAGCGCTCCTCTGCCAGCATGGTGAGTGCCCTACTCTCTAACCCTAACCCTTTTGCGCATTTATTAAGTTTTGTTTTTTTAAAACACAGGCTCATGGTTATTTTTATGTCTTACCCCGCAGACACTCATCCGATATGCAGAGTTACTGAGTTAAAGTGCTGTTTGGAGAATGGACTCTGTGCGCTCCCGTCTGTGCGGGATTGGAGCGTTTTTTTGCAGACTTGGGGAAACTTTGCCGCTACTTCATTCGAGCGCCAACTAGCATTTACTATTTTGGTGTCTTTTCCAGATCTATTTCTTACCTTCCAGTACAAAGGCCAGTCTGTTTACACTGTATGACATCATTATGAGTGCATTCGTTTTGCATAAAAAACGACAACAAAACGGTTAAAGCTGCATTTTCCCATTTCATATTTATATTATCTCAATACTATCACTTGCTACAGATCCAAATGTTTGCAGTTTCATTCTCCTCTGTTGCTTAGGCCTATATGGTGCTGGTGATTTTATTTTATCAGAGCTAAATTTAGGGATCGATTTGTAAACCCGCCGGGTCTGGTGAGGCTGTAGCCCTACGCCGGGGTGGAGGGTGTATGTCTGCCGGGGAGGGTATGGAGAGAGGCCCGGGAGGGAGTATGTCTGCCGGGGAGGCTTCAGAGAGACGCCGGGAGAGCCAGCAGCCAGCAGCTTGTCTATTGCCCATAAAGCCGCTGGATGTGCGAGGTTGAATGACATGCGGGAAATGGGGCGTAAAATTAAAGAATCTTGCAGAAACGCCGAGCAGGGGAAAGCAGACCCCCCTCCTCCCCCCTACACACACACACACACACACACACACACACACACACACACACACACACACACACACACACACACACACACACACACACACACACACACACACACACACACACACACACACACACACACACACAGACAGACAGAGAGATACACATACACACTGACTGTGAGCAGAAACCAGGGACATCCATGAAGTAAAAACAGGCGAGTGAAAGCGCTTCGGAAACACTGAAGTGGGACAAAACAATGCGGCAGTTTTACAATTTTAGCAAATCCTAAGATTCAGTTTCTCTAGAATAAAAAACACAGATGTCGACTCTGATCATCCCGCCATGAAAGGTTTAAGATAAGATAGATTTTTTCTTTGTTTCTTATTTCATGTGTGTGTTGGATATCTCTGGCTGATCCTCATCCATCGTTCCCACACCACAGGATTACTCCGAGCAGAGAGACATGTCCAAAGCCCCGGCCCCCCCCGGCCCGACCGGCTACACCCCCTCCCTACAGCCCGACGGAGCCGTGGGACTTACGGCACAAAAACCAGAGCTGTGCGCCTCGTCCCACCACTCGCACCCTGCGCCCCAGCCGCCCCCCGGCGCCGAGGGCCAAACTTTTTGTCCGACGGCGGATAATAAACTCGGGGAAGCCGAGACTACTAAAGTGTATGGGACGTTTAAAAACGCGGCGCCGGCGGTGCCCGGCTCCGTGGCCTTCCGTAAGGACTCCTGCGGCTCCACCGGGGCTTTGCTCGGGGGCTCAACGTCAGCCTCCCAGGGCCGGGGGACGGCGGTCCATTATGGGGACCCGTTACGCAGCGACACGGATCAAAACAACGCGTCGAGCAACTGGACTGCGATGAGCCAGACCACCATCATCCTGGGCACGGATGGCAACACGTCTGTGCAGCCCGTGGCGTTGGTAAGTGATCGGGAAAGAGTTTCACACCGTATCAGCCTTCGATTGGATCATCCGGAACCTGTCCAGGCAGAGCAGGTGCATTCTGGCTTCGATTTAGCCTTTACACGCGTTCGTCTAAATGTAGTGTTATTATGTGGAAAGCTGTCATGCTGTAGTCAATAATCCACGCCTCCGCTCCATGCCTACAATAGATCTGATCACTCCATGGCTGCGGAACATCGATTCGTTGAGCGCATTCTTGCTCCTGCATGGCGCTCTTTTTTCATTCATCCCGGTGTCGGGTTTCATATTTGTGTCCAAATCAACTCCAAAATCCACCAGCTATAAACGCTCCATCTCTACAAAGGGTTTTATGCATGGCTGCTGTTTAAACGATAAGCGCAGGCTTTACCGCAGGTGGACGCAAGGCAGTCGTTTGGTGGATTTGGTTCCGTGGCGTTCAAGCCACATAATTTATGAATGGTTGTAATTTGGACACGGTCTCCGTGCCTGCATTGCGCCACGCGTGTTGTGTCTGGGTGGGGAGGCATCCCCCCAGACACAACACCCCCTGCTCCCGCGGGACCGGACCCGGCTGTCCCTTACGCTGCGTAGTAATGTGTGTAGTAATGTGTTACATAATGTTGCGGATTCTACCCATTGTTGCAATCCCCAAGAGGGGCATTCCTCCTCCCCGTGCGCGCGCATCCACCCGCTCGGTGGAGTTGAGAAAACGTGCACGCGTCCCGTGGATCTGTAAAAGCTGCACCCACTATAAATCTGAACCAACTGTAAAAGCTGCACCCACTGTAAAAGCTGCAACCACTCCGCCTGGGAGATGATGTGTAACAAAATAGCTTTCTGCTCAATGTGGGTTCATATTTCTGGTGCATTTGGTTTGAAATCCACATTAACTTTTTCACACAATTAAAGAAATTGGAAGATGGGTTTCAAAATTTTCCCCGTTTTCGTTTGTTGCATTTCGTTGTTATCACTTCACAAACCACTCAGAAAACGGAGCTTTTCGGTATTTTGGTTATATATTAAATGTGACCGAGTGTTTCCTCAGGCTGACTCTGTTTTCTCAGGCTAACAATGATGACGATGATGAAGAGGGGGATGAGAATAAGGAAAGAGGAAACTGGACCAATAAGATGGATTTTATTCTGTCCATGGTGGGTTACGCGGTGGGCCTGGGGAACGTCTGGAGGTTCCCCTATCTGGCCTTTCAGAATGGTGGAGGTAAGATTCTAGCTGGTCAAAAATGTGTTGCCACAAATTAGGCCTACAATAAAGTAAACACTAAACCAAAGCATCAGCGTGGTTTAGCCCTTGGTCACTTCCAAAGGGATGAGGGCCGTTTGAGTCGCTTGTCTGTGAAATGAGGCCTATTTGGAAAATAAGAAAAATAGTTGTAACATATAAAAGCCCATTATACTCCTCCCACAGACAACGTCATTAATAAACTGTACATATCCTAACGCTGATGATGCAGAACATGTAGGCCTACCTCCAGCTGGTGATAGGCCTTCGAAAAAGAATAAATACATGGGAATTGTTATTATGGCTTATATTAATATAATTATTGTTTGCTGTAATCATTTTTGCTTTTTTTTTTAATTGACTATTATTGACACATTTCTTGAGGCAAAGAAGGCGAATCACTTCTTTTCAAAACCACACCTGTTAAATAATAAATAACAATAAGGTAAAACGAAAAGGGTCCTTGCTGTTAATGCATAAATCAAACTTAATCCGACATTGATTCGCTAAATCAAGCCAGGTTTGTGTGTTTTCTTGCAGGTGCATTTTTGATACCCTATTTGACTATGCTGGGCATTGCCGGGATCCCCATCTTTTTGATGGAGGTTTCCCTTGGCCAGTTTGCCAGTCAGGGCCCCGTGTCAGTATGGAAAGCCATCCCGGCACTGCAAGGTAAACTGCGCTTTTACGCACAGAGCTCCTGACCTGTAATCACATTTAAACCACTGTTTATAACCAGGCTCTTCTATTTGCTTAAGAGTAATTTATACATTTCGTCTCATTTATTTATTTTAGGTTGCGGGATTGCCATGTTGATAATATCTGTCTTGATAGCCATTTACTATAATATTATAATGTGCTGGACACTGTACTACCTATTCGCTTCGTTGAAGGGCTCACTGCCATGGGCTAACTGTAGGAATGACTGGAACACAGTGGAATGTAAGGACAAAGACATGCTCCTATTAGGTAAGACGCACACACTCACACACACACACACACACACACACACACACACACACACACACACACACACACACACACACACACACACACACACACACACACACACACACACACACACACACACATACACACACACACACACACACACACACACACACACACACACACACACACACACACACACACACACACACACACACACACACACACACACACACGTGCGCACCAATTGCACCTCTCCACAATGCGCAATGCGTCATGCCTCCCTCAGCTGAGATGTCTTACAGACCTGCAGTAAAATGAATAATGACCCGTGATGCAGTGTTTTGTTTCTGCTCCGCGTTGTCCTCTTCCTTACGCATGAACCTTCAGATCAGTGGGAACTCTTTCACCTTCCCTATTCTGCGCGTATATGCAAGATAACTTAATTACCGACAGAAACCTCACACTATGGGCTACTATATATAAGGCCATGAGATTCGTGTCAATCGTATATGCGTTATTTGCAACCGAAGTGCATGTTTGTAAAAAGAAAAACATATTTAAAATAAGAATTCGTTTTAGATAATTCAAATATGATAATATGCGGGTAAATTGTTATTAGTCATGTTTATCACTGCTATTAACAAAGGCTTATTAGTTCGATAAATTGCAGGCTAGAGCAGGATGAACATATCTCGATTTAATTGAGAAAAATAAATGACACGATTCGATAAAAAAAAACTATCCTGTTTTTTTTTTCTTCTGCGAATTCAGCACAAAAACTGCTTGCTTGACAAATTTACTGTACCGTGGTTCTGCAGTACCGCAGTGGTCCCGAGACAGACCTCTTCTGGTCATGTTCTGCAATTACACCTCCTCCCCCCGACACGCATGCACACGCACACGCAAGCACACAGACACACAAACAAACCATCAACTCTCTCTCTCTCTCTCTCTCTCTCTCTCTCTCTCTCTCTCTCTCTCTCTCTCTCTCTCTCTCTCTCTCTCTCTCTCTCTCTCTCTCTCTCTCTCTCTCTCTCTCTCTCTCTCTCTCTCTCTCTCTCCTCTATGTTGGCCATCATGCTTTTGTCTATTTTAGAGTTAATAATGTGATACATAAAGATATGCTTATTGTTAAAAAGGCCACCTGCCTATTTTATTACATAGGCTATTGTATATTTCGCCTGGGGAAAAAAACAATCGTATAAAACACCACGTAAATATTAATAAAATAATAGATGCTGACCTACATTCTGTATTTACATACAGGCTCAATGGTTCAGTCACAATATTATGGCACATTTTTTCCATTGGAAACGTGCACATGTAGGGCTTTGCCATTTACTTTTTTACATTTAATACAGACATTTTATCAGTTTGAATTTTAAAGCGAGGAAAAAACAACCAAACCATGTATTTGAAATGCTTCTAGGTTAGGTTTCGATAGGCCCAGGCCATGATGCTCTCAGATGGTCTGTTATGCTGTAGGTTGTCCTGTGTGTCATTCTCTGATGTCTGCTTATTCTATCGGAACAGACACCTGCATCCTCCGCGACAGAAACTTTTCATCCGTAAAGAACACATCTTTCTGTCTGTCGGCTAACGCGGTCGGAAACCTGACTAAACTGCTCAACACCACCGTGGACCCCAACCAGACCTTTGTGAGCCCCAGCGAGGAATACTTCAAGTGAGTCGGACACAGCAGATATTCACCACCGGGTAGCCTATATGCCTATTGTATTGTTGGGAAAAAAATAATAGGTGTTAATGTGGAGGCCCCTCGCCCTATTCTTAATTTTCTGTCCGTGCGGGTCCAGCAGTGGCTCTTGGGACTTTGGGAGAAAATAGAATCCTTGAGAACGAAAGCGTATCCAGAAACACCAATATGTTGTCAGTTTCAGAAGGAATATATTGTAATGGGATTCACTTCTTCATGCACTGACCCTCCTGGCGTTGTGCTTTTTTTATGTGGAGAAATTAGCCAACAGTTGCATGAAGCACAGGTCCATGTTTCTGACAAAAAATTTAGTATTTGCACCTTTTAATGTTCATGTGCCGCATAGAAATTGCATACATTATTTATGTTCATTTTATAATTTTTCTCCCAAATACATTTTTAAGCCGATGAAGGGGGTAGCCTATTCATCTGAAAAAAGATCAGGGGGCAGGCCTACACTAGTAGAAAGAGTTTGAGAACCACTGCTCTGACCTTCCTACAGATACAACGTACTACACATTTCCAAAGGAATTGAGTTTCCCGGTGACATCCGCTGGGCCCTGGCCGGGTGCCTGTTCCTGGCCTGGGTTATTGTCTACGCCTCTTTGGCTAAGGGAATCAAGTCATCCGGAAAGGTGCGTGGTCAGCGCATTACTCCTCATCTGTTGTTCTCATCTGTGGCCACAGGGGGCGTCCATGTACGGAACTCATTAGTTTTACTTCTTGAGCAGTGCTGCCCTCTAGAGGATTCGACAGGTTATTGTAAATGCACCAGTTTGCCGCAAGGCCAAACTGTAGCAGATCCAACTTGTTTCTCATATACAGTTCCAAACAATATGTATTTTGAGAATAGGCAAACGTAATTTATTCCAAATCCTATCTTATCCAAGTATATTGGTTTACCAACTAATGTATGCCTTAAAGTGACCTGCTCAAACGGTTTCCACATTTTTATTATTAAAAAAAAAGGATACCTGCACTTTGTTAAAATATAAAATTCATATCTAGATGTTTCTGAACGTGACACAGAACTCAGGGATTAACTAGCTTGTCCTGTTTGTTCTGTTTGCATTGACTTTAGCATTTACTTTAGCATCTCTCTTTGTTTTCCTTAGCGCTATATGTATTTGCATTATATTGTATCTTATCCTGTGTCTTCCACTGCTGCTGTGCTGTTATAAGGAATACCCCCTCCTAATAATTAATAAAGTTGCATCGATCTTCTCGGTACTTGTATTCCAACCATCTGTTTTATTTCTCCCTCCTCCCCCTGCTGGCCAGGTGGTGTACTTCACGGCCACCTTCCCCTACGTGGTTCTGGTCATCCTGCTGATCAGGGGCCTCACGCTCCCCGGGGCCGGCGACGGCATCCTCTACTTCATCACCCCCAAGTGGGAGAAGCTCATCGACGCCAAGGTACCCTGGACACTATTCCCTAGACCTCCCAGATAAAACCAATAAAAGGATGGTGTCAAAGTAAAACGGTTCCAT
>NC_082395.1:2692179-2812179 GCF_031168955.1 Gadus macrocephalus | reverse complement strand
CCCTTCGTATGACTCAGTGTCCATGAAGTAGCTCTCAGGTTCAAAAAGGTTGGTGACCCCTGCACTAGACCCATGTCCGGGTCCTACGACCCTTGGTGTTCTACCCACTAGACCCATGTCCTGGTCCTACGACCCTTGGTGTTCTACCCACTAGACCCATGTCCTGGTCCTACGACCCTTGGTGTTCACCCACTAGACCCATGTCCTGGTCCTACGACCCTTGGTGTTCTACCCACTAGACCCATGTCCTGGTCCGCTGAGCCTGGTGTTCTACCCACTAGACCCATGTCCTGGTCCTACCACCCTTGGTGTTCTACCCACTAGACCCATGTCCTGGTCCGCTGACCCTGCGGTCCTCTGGTGCCCCCTGCAGGGCATCCTGGGGCTGAGCCTGTACCAGTGGAAGGGCATGACCTACGAGGACTACACCTACCCCGGCTGGTCCATGGCGATGGGCTGGCTCATGGTCATCTGCTCCGTCATCTGGATCCCCATCATGTTCTTCATCAAGATGTACCTGGCACCCGGCTCCTTCTCCGAGGTACGGGACGACGCGCAGACACACGCCAACAGACACACACACACACACGCTTATGTAGACACACACAAGCACACACACACACACACACACACACACACACACACACACACACACACACACACACACACACACACACACACACACACACACACACACACACACACACATTAAACACATGCTTATGTAATTACACACACATACACACACACACACACACACACACACACACACACACACACACACACACACACACACACACACTAAGACACACATTAAACACACTCACACAAACGCAAACACAAATTAAACACACACTTACGTAGACACACATGCACACACACACACACACACACACACACACACACACACACACACACACACACACACACACACACACACACATACACACACACATACACACACATACATACATACAATACATACACACACACACACGCACACACACACATAGACACACACAAATTAAACACACACTTACGTAGACACACACATGCACACACACACACACACACACACACACTCACACATACATACATACATATATGCATACATACATACATACATATATGCATACATACATACATACATACATGCATACATACATACATACATACATACATACATACATACATACATACATACATACATACATACATACATACATACATACATACATACTCACACACATACAGATGTATTTACACAGCCACTCAGAATTCTTTGTTTGTGTGAATCCATTTCGATTTATCTTCCAACCACGCACACAATGAAACACACCAACACACACACACACACACACACACACACACACACACACATCCATCACACAACAAGGACTAACCATGCTGAATTCACATTTGTTTTTGTCAATCCCTTATTATCCCTCTTTCAAATACTCTCTCACTCACACACACACACACACACACACACACACACACACACACACACACACACACACACACACACACACACACACACACACACACACACACACACACACACACACACACACACACACAGCGCCTCCCTCTCCCGCTCTCGCCCTGCTGTGATTAGTAGTCTGAGGTGTGTTTCTGGCTGGGTAATAACGGAGGCATTATGCCGGGAGTCTGGCGGCTTCTTATCTGCTCACATTAATGGATGATGATGTCCACGATGAAGATGATGACGAGGATGAGTGCCCAGAGCAGAGGCAGGGGGAGCGGCCCGTCGTGGTGGGGGGGGGGGGGCGGCCCCTCCCTTTGGTCCTGTCGGAGTACAAAGCACCCGAGACAGGCTGCCGGTGACGGACGTGCTGCCGCAGGGGAGCGGCCGACAGCCTGAACCACGCAGACGCCCGGACCGCGGGGCCCCCAGGGGGGCGTGTCGGGGTGCGGAGCGCAGTGTCTCGTGTGCTCCAACCACATGGCGTCGTTTTCAGCCAATCACAGAGGACGACCGTGCCCGTAGCCAGCTAGGAGGGCCGCGCCTCGGTCATGTTTCTAGAGCTTAAAAATGAATTTGGAAAAACTAAATACAACGGAGTACAGAATCAGCGGTGCAGAACGTCTCAGAGAGGAGTGAGCCGGGGGGAGACTTGTTGTGTGTCCGCCCTGTGTGTGAACATTGGGAGTGTGTTTCCCACCTCACTCATCCCACTTTTCGTTTGTTTTGTCACTAACCCTGTGTCTGTCCCCCCCCCCCCCCCCTCCACAGCGCCTGAAGCTGGTGTGCTCCCCCAGCCAGACTGGGGCCCCTTCCTGCAGAAGCACCGCGGGGAGCGCTACAAGAACATGATGGACCCCCTGGGGACCAACTCCCTGGGCCTCAAGCTGCCCCCCAAGGACTTCCAGCTGGGCACCTACCAGTAGCTGGACGCCACGCCGCCACACACAACCTGCCAGACCCCTACCCCCCCCCCCCCTCCTCCCTGACACCCCCAAACCCAACCCCCATCCCCGCCAGCCCCCCCAGCCCACCTGCTCACAGCGGGCGGATCACGAAACGGCCCCTACCTTCTCCTCCCCCCCCCTCCCCGTACGTACACACACACACACACATGCACACGCACACGCACATACGCACACACACACACACACACACACACACGCACACACACACACACACACACGCACACACACACACACGCACACGCACATACAGAACCAATCAGATACACACGACTCTCTCTCTCCCTCGCCCACACCGGCCCCTACCTTCTCCGCCCTTCCCCGTACACACACACATACACAAACACGCACACATACATGCACACATACACACACAAAAAAACAATCAAACACACACACACACACACACACACACACGACTCTCTCTCTCCCTGACCTGCGTTATTCTCATTATTTCCCCAGAGCGGTGTTTACCTTCGGGAAGAAAAGGTTTCTACGTTTATTGAAATGGATATATATCTAAATATATAAATATAATTATGTCACAGCTACGACTGCAATCGCAATATTAGCATCGCGCTAGCCGGTCCCCGCGGAGTAGTGAACATGTATGTATGTATGTCTACTGTAAGTGTGCGCGTGTATGTGTATGTGTGTGTGCGTGTTTGTGTGCAACATGGTCACATTTGTATTTGATAAGTGTGTAATCAAAAAGCTGATCGATGGACAGGAGAAACAATATCCCACCACGTCAGACCTCCCTACCTGTGGGAAACCCTCCCTAGTTACTGCACAGTCTCTCACTGCCTGGATGGCTTCAGCTTCGGCAAAACCACATCTGCGATCGGTGCCACCGACCCCCTCAAACACCTGGATGATGTGTTTTTAACAGCGGTGTCCCCGGTTCGACCGCGGCCCGGGCACACTTCAAAAACAGTTTCCTCTTCTGAATCCAAGGGACCTGTTTGCTAGAGCCCTCCATTCTATCCACAATCCAATCCCTGTTTCTCTATTGTATAATCTTCGACGTCGCAACCCCCTTATAACGATAGACCTCCACTAGTGTAGTCGCACCTCCTTTTACCAGTCCATGACGCTATATTATAACACGGCCATTTAAAGGACTCTGTAATCTCGTGTTGCTAACTATTATCAGCTATATTCGTGCATCTCTTTGTCTGTCGGTCCCCGTAGCGCATGTGTTGTTTAAGTAGCTCCGTGGTTCACCTGGTCCCACCCCTACGATGGGCACCCATCAGTAGGTAGACGGGACCAACCTATTATGTATAGGTGTATATATATATATATACAGGACTATAGCCTATAGACTCTGGCAGAGACGCCAGGGTGTGTGTATGTTCCTGTGTGCGCGTGTGTGTGGTCTTGGGTGTGTGAACGAGTGCATGCAATGAGTGAATGAGCGTGTGTTTGTGTGTGTGTGAGAGAGAGAGAGAGAGAGAGAGAGGGAGAGAGAGAGTGAGTGAGAGAGAGGGAAAGAGAGAGCGGGAGAGAGAGAAAGAGAGAGAGAGATTTAAAAAAAGTCGAGAGCAGTTGTGGCTTTATATGTTTAGCTTGCGTTTCTCTTGTCGGACTGTATAAACTTATATTGTACATACTATATCGTTCTTTAAAAAAAACGTAACAAAAAGAAAAACAAACAGGCCACGTGTGGTCCGCGTGTCCGTGGGGGTCCGCTCAGCGTTGGGGGGGGGGGGGGGGGGGGGGGGGCGCTGCTACGTGTGTGTGTGTGTGTGTGTGTGTGTGTGTGTGTGTGTGTGTGTGTGTGTGTGTGTGTGTGTGATGTGTGAGTCGGTGCTGGGTCAAGGCTCGTGCCTCGTCCTGGTTGTTGTCGTAGTCGCTCGCTCGGTGGAACAGCAGGAGCCCCACTTTGCCGCGCTGAACCCTATGCCTCTGGGTCTCTCCGGGTTCCTCCTGAAACAGGGTCTCAGGTACACACCAACCCCCCCCCCCCCCCCCCCCCCCCCCCCCCCCCCCCCCCCCCATCTCCCCGCCCGCGCTGCCGTCGCCATGGGAACGCATTCGAACGCGGAGGAAGGGGTGAGGTAGAGAGTAGCAGCCTTTGAGTGTCTAGCCGGCGACACAGCGGGGGGGTCGGCGAATTGCATTACACAAACTCTGCTAACGGGGCCTCAACTCTGGTTGTTGGGCGCCTTTGCGGTAATAAGCTGAGGAAGTGCGTCAGAGCCAGACGACCTACGCTCGTGAGTCGAACCAGGGTTGCGTAGTGGAGTCGGCCATGACTATACGGGACTCACAACCGACCTGCCTTCCCACAGCGGGTTTTGACTCCATTTTAGAATGCCTTTTAAAATGGCTGCCACGTCCAGGGTGAAACACCTTCTGCAGTGGAAGGCCTTAAAGGCTTCGTGATGCTTTGAGAGGCGGGAATGATGGCGTCGAAGGCTGCATGCGGTATGGATACGATAATCAGTTGTGGGGCGCCCGGATTATTTACTAAATCCTGTTATTTTTCATCGTGATGACTTGCAAACAGTAGGTGAGATTAGTGTTTAGAAAACTAACCAATGAATGAGGAGCACCAACAGCCCTGTTTGTTGGACCACTTGATCACAGTAAGGCATCGGTTAAGGCCTGACTCCCAATCCCTGACTTGTGTGTGATAGTACCAAGTATCCGTGTGTGTGTTTGTGTGTGTGTGTGTGTGTGTGTGTGTGTGTGTGTGTGTGTGTGTGTGTGTGTGTGTGTGTGTGTGTGTGTGTGTGTGTGTGTGTGTGTGTGTGTTCCTTCCTCTGTCCTTCCTTCAATGTCAATCAGATGTCTCAATGGTTAGTCTGAGTTTAGACAAAAATACAAACAGACAAAGATTAAGACCCCCCCCACCCTCCCACTCAACCTTGTGTGTGTGGACAGCACATCCTGTGGGCTCTGAGACCACCTTTTGTGAACCCCCCTCCCCCCCCCAAATAAAATCTCCTTCCCACATAAAGAAAATGGCCGCGCTGGGACTGCTACTGACTGAGACAGGAAGACAAATTCAAAAGGAGTCAGTGTGTTTTAAAACGGAAGAAAAAACAAAAGCAATGCTCCAGTGGACTTTCCCATGTGTTTCCACAGCAGGGTTTCGGGTGGACGATTAAGCCCCCCTCCCTCCCTCCCTCCCTCCCTCCCTACTCCACTTCCACACCCCCTTCCGACAGATTCCAATGAGTCGGTCTTGTAGTTCAGCGGGAACTGGTTTCGTCGTGGAGCGTCTCGGTGGATTCTCTCCACGCCTCCTGCTGTGGTTCATTAAGTTAAACTCGGCTTATCCCCTCCTCTTCTCCGTAAACGCTAAATTGGTCTCAGAGTTCTGCTGACATCATTTGGACTCTGTGTGCGTGTGACTATGGACAGCGGAGAGCTTGCATGCGCAGTTTGTGTTGCTGTGCTTTGATGTCCACGTATGGTAATCCCAGCCCTCTTTCTCTCTCGATATCGTATGTCCTTGCATGTTTACTTTACCACTTATTTTCCTTCCCGAGTTAATAATAAGAAAGTGAGTGCCGCTTCTATTCCCTCTTAAATAAAAAAAGATATGATATATATATATATATATATATATATATAAATATGAAAAGTATATAAAAAAAAAGGTAACTTTCCATTTGCTATGCCTGCAGGTCAAACTTTGGACAGTATAGGTAACCAAAGAAAGAAGTTTAAATCGGGTTGCGTAGGAAAAAAAATAGAAAAAAGGAAAAAATCGAACCGTAGGCAAAAAGGAAATTGAAAAATTGCTGTGTGCGTTTAGGAGGTTGAGGTACTGCCATCCATATGCCATGTAGATCTTTGATGTTTGCCAATATGTTACACAACATGTTCAGGTAACCGTTGGCCTTATAGATGTCCTCTACAGATAGAACATAGTGTGTACTTCAGAACAGCACAACGTAGCGCAACGTCTGTCTCGTGTCATACTGAAATATTCCTACCGTTATGTGTGTTGTGTCTTTTTGGCACTTTATCGTGTGACCTATGGGTGCATAGGTTAAATTTCTAATTACTTGGGTAATGTCATATATTTCTCTGTGAGTACAATTGCGAGGTACTGCTGCCTATGGATATAGATATGTACCTCTTCTAGCTCACCACATCCTTGGGTTACAAAACACCGGAGATATATAATAGAAGTATATGTTTTGAAATCCTGTATCAGATAAAAAGTTATATATATATATAAATATAAAAAACATATATCATATATGTGAAATTCATAATTTTATTTTGAATGTCACCAATCCTTGAGGCTCTACCTCAAATATTTGTATTTCTGTATAGAAATGCAATTGGATTATAGTATATAGAAATATTAGCCATCGATAAAAGATCACTATTATATCATGAAGTGTATAACCTATGAATCAATAAATAAATGTAATTGTTGTTCGTGTTTTTATTCGCGAATTTACACACAAGTGCCTGAAAACCACAAGGTGGCACTGTGGAAGAATCAGGAAATGATATTCCAACAATGATCTGTGGATGTCTGTCTGACACTCCATCATCCTGTCTTTCTATCTGCATCTCTGTGCTGCTGTCTGACTTTCTGTCCAACACTCTATCATCCTGTCCGTCTATTTGAATCTCTGCTTGTCTGTCTGCCTCTCTGTACCTCTCTATTCATCTCTGTCTCTCTGCCCCTCTGTCTACCACACTATGTATACCTGTCTGCCTCTCAGACTGTCTGCCATTCGGTCTGTCTGTCTGTTTGTCAGCCTGCATTAGATCTGTGTCGAAACCTCACCTTTAAAAGAGAGATGGAATTATTTGATGGCCTCAAAAGGCGATCTGGTCTGGGGATGCAACAGAAATGATTAGTGGCAAGTTCTCACTCGAGACTCTCGCACACACACACACACACACACACACACACACACACACACACACACACACACACACACACACACACACACACACACACACACACACACACACATATTACATGGGAGTGATGTTATATGCTGCTTCATGCATTACGCAACAATGCAGAAGTGTATGATACCATTGCAGAAACAGGTCACACAAACACTCACGCATGGTGTCGGCTACAGCCGGGGGGGGGGGGGGGGGGGGGGCTCAATTGGGGGAAAAGACCAATGGGATGTGAGCATGGTGAGAAAGCAGGACACGAACCCTGTCCTTATGTTGCACTCTCTCTCAGCGAGGATACAGTGAGGTCTCGTCCTGGTCGTTACCATCGCGTGCGTTCACTGTGTGGCCAATGTCGGGCACTCCGTGTCCCCTCCACAGCTGAAATAAAACATGATTCACCCAGCGCTACCCATGCTTCACTCAGAACCCCCAATGAGTGGTGGCAACAGAGCCGACCATGCTACACTGGCAACCCCCCCCCCCTGTGGTGCCTCCCCACACAGTGAGGGACAGAGAAGGGCTGTCCAAGGACGCACTGGGCCACCGACACCCACCGACACCCATCCAGAACCAGCCCTTCCCCAGAGGGCAGCCCCGGCGGCGAGGGGGGGAGCACAGGGGAGGCAAGCGGCGACCGACACGGGCGACCGTCTACAGCTAGCCTGCCCCCCCGGGGACCGGCCCACAGTTGCCCAGGCCCCGGGAGCACCTCCGGCAGCCAGGACTGCCGCCGCTGGGGAGTGTCCCCGAGGCGCAGTTTAGTCTTGGGGGGGGTTGGTGGAGCGTGTGTGGATGGTGGTTGGTTCAAGCTGCCTCACCTGGCCAGAGTCAGACTGATTGGACTCTGGGTGCCTGGGTGAGGCTGCGCATCTGTGGTGCGTTGAGTAATCAATGTGCACAGGTTAAACCTGCCCTCACCACACACACACACACACACACACACACACACACACACACACACACACACACACACACACACACACACTCTCAGGGAGAGATCTTGTACACGGCAGCATGCATCACCAGCTGCATGGATCACCATCTGCAGGCTTGACAATAAAGTGTCTTTCAACGCGTCGGCCTTCGAGGGGGTGTGGAGCCACAATGACGTTTACAGCCAGAGCGCCGTCCAGCACGGCCACTTGTATAGGTCTTATGATATAATAAAGTATCATTTATATACAGTGCGAGCGAAGAACAGCAGGGAATTGTGGGTTGTGAGTTTTTCTTTTATATTTATGCAAAAATGAATGAGGTCAAATAAACCGATTGCCATTTTCATCACATGTAATCTTAAACGATATTCTGGCTTCTGCACTTATGCTTTGAGTCCTAAGCGGTGCATATGGGTGAATAAACCCTTGAATTGGTGTGTGTGCTGCATAATTACTTCATTCCTTTAAAGGAGAAGGAGGAAGGGTGATTTTTATAAATCTTGGTGACCGACTGCACATTACTTGGCTGTTATCCAGTCTCAGACTGGAGATCAGAAGCCATTCCTGCACTGGCCACCTTTGTCTAGAGACAGCGGTCATTCCAACCTGTTACACAATATCTCCTACTTCCATTATTACAACCTAGCATTACATCGGTCAAAGAGGTAACTGTAAAACCAAAAGAGCTATACTTCATCTCACATTTTACAATTTCCATTAGAAGAGCTTCAACTGCCAAATTGCCATGAGGGGGGGAAAAGCCATTGCTCTATGGCGAGAATCTAAAATACTACAGGCCTTGTTTTAACCTTCTGGTTGTGGGAGTTCCAAAATAAGAGAGGTCTTATCTCTCCAAAAATGGAAGACGTGGGTGCACAAAACAGATGAGATGAAAGATGGGTGAAAACAATCATAAAATTGGGCACTGAACCAAGAAATCATCGAGTGTCAGAATTCAAATAAAGATGAACGTAGGGGTGTGGTGAGGCTGTTGCATTTCCGATGTTTACGACCATGGACACGGAAATACAGGCAGAGATGGTGACTCTGTGATGTAGGGCATGTACCCGCATTAAAACTTAAAGTTTCACAGCGGGGATCCAATACCGATGTCGCCGGCACCACTACACAAACTCTGACTCCCACGGGCACTGCTGTGTTGTGGTGTGCTCCATAACCAAAGGTCAAAGGTCAATAGTGAGTGAAGTACGGTGAAGGGGAGCGGATGGGGGAGCTGTGAGATGCGTTAATTAACAAGCACACAATGCTTGTTAATTAACGCTCATTACCGTGAGTATGTTTGACGTTGTGTGAGACAGGTTGTTCTCACGGCTGCATGGAGAAATGTTTATGATCAGTGCAAGGATTCTATATAATTATGTCAGTAGACGTTTAAATTAACAAATCATAGGGCCAGGTGACCGGGTCATTAATGAGATGATTAAAAAATTCATCTCTCCTTTGTTTTGATTCAGGTTGATATGAATGCTCCTCGTTGAGGTTGATTCGTTACTTAGCAACAACTCAACGACGAATTAGCAACAAAACAACTCTTTCAGCAGTTCTCAGAGTTATGAAATGGATCGGGAAGATGGAGCAAATACTGATATAAACGACAAAGAACATCTTTATGCATACCCCATATTAACTTGGATTGTTTCTGGAAGTACCAATGGTGTCCCACAGGACGTTTATAAAAAGACGCTTATAGTTGCTACGGTCCTCAGAGAAACGGCTATTGTGAAATTGCCCATCATTTACCCAGCGTTAAAAGCACTTTACGAACTGAGGGACGTGTGTTTAAGTGCAGGCGATAGCTCCTGTTAACTCTGTACTCCACCCACTCTCTGACCACGAGGAAGCGTTCCCCCAGCGAGCTCAAGTGTTCCAGTCAGCCATCTTGACCCCGACCACCCCGGTGGCGTCTTATCGACAGAACCGCCGTGTGTTTTTTCTTGTATACGTGTTTGTTTTGTGAGGGTGGAGGAGGCTGAACTGTGTCCTTAGATGGCCGTACACTTTCACCAAATCACCACAGACATTTAGCAACCTCCACCGTACCGAATGCAGCTCAGGCAGATCAGCAACCCTGGGTAGTTCCACTCCACGTCGAGTAGCTCGCTACGCCTATGCCCACTGGATAGCTCCACCCCCTGGGTAGCTCCTCCCACTGGGCAGCTCCTCCCCCTGGGTAGCCCCACCCCCTTGGTAGCTCCACCTGCTGGGTGACCTCACTTCCTGGGTAGCCCCTAATCAGATGCCTGGGCCACCTGAAGCTGGTTAGCCTTATGACACCAGACAGACCAAAGACACAGTGGAAGCATGCTGGTGAAGTATGTTTTGGACATGTAACATAAACATGCACCTATATAAATGAATATAGATAGGCCTTTATCAAACATGTTCAGTTGAGGGCAACTGAGGTGTCCAGTGCTCATAGGCTCTGTTACATTAACTAGCTCGCATTTCACAAGAGTGTTCCCACAAGAGCCACAGCTAAAAGTATTCGCATACTTGGGTCTAGACTCTCTCTCATTATATCTTTATGCTTAAGGGTTGTTGAATTTTTGAAAAAACGATGTTTAATGGTTGACTCAATTCAATCAAACACGAAATGGGAAAGTGATATCAGTTTTGATGAGAGGGAGGTCATGCTGGAGCAATTTTGCAAACAACGGCAATTACTGCTCATAAAACAATCTGGTGTTGTCAAATACTCTTCCAGAGGAATAACTGCGATACATCAAGTCATCTTTAAGCCTTCCTCATGAGACTATTCTGAAGAAAAACTGGCGGCAAAAATAATGGTGAGTGCATATTTTTTTACTTCTACATTAGACATTGACGATTTGTAAGACATAAACAGAAGAAAAAAACAAACTAATGAGCATGCAGGAATATTGTCTTGTAGTCAAGAACTGAAAAAGGAGTATTTGTACTCTCGTTGCTGGATTTTGGGGATCTTGCCATCCTGGCCTAGAATTCGTTTATTGTGTTTAAGATTGGGGATTCAGATTGGCCGTGCGAGCGTCTGGCAGGCAAACCCTGCGTCTCTCGGAAAGCGACGGATCACTATCTTTGTTTGTCTATGCACTGTTTGATTCCCATTTTCAAACGCATCCCCTATATCTGTCTTGTGAGGTTATTAAAGTAGGTAAACTACACTTTGAATATGGCCCAAACTTTACGTGCGATAAACGGTTTGTAAACATGGTCAAGGTCAAAATGGGCCTCACAATGACATTGCTGGTGTATCCCCCAAATGTTGTCTCCTAATGCAAACAATCATGTATATGCATACTAGGGAGGTCGAATTCTAGCTGAAAAGTGATCCACAGTGATGAAAAACTATTTTGATCCTCTGTGGTATTGCCCGTTCGGGCTAGTTATGACTCGGAGAGCGGTATATGTTCAGCACGTGGTTTAATCTAACAGAGACACATGGTAAACAAGCTTGCGTTCTGGAGGTGGTTCATCAAGTATCTCTCGAACACATGTAAACAAACAGTTGTAATGGGAGTGGGCGGAATGGTAAATAAGCTACGGCTACATGTTCTAAATTACCCGGGTAAACCTTTGGTCTGTCTAGGCTTAAGCGGAAATGGCAAAGTGGCCATGTTTGAAGTCTTTAACTTATCTACAAAATTATTAAAACCTTATATGGTGTTTTCCATTTTGTGATGAAGAAACAATTCATAACTATGGTTAGCTTGAAACATGTCAAACAACAGAAATAGCATAGACTAAAATAATTGACAGTCTACAGTCTACCTGTATGTGTGGCTGAGCAAGTGGCCTAACCTCTAGCTCATCATTAATGTCATGGATGAAAGAATCTGCTTCATGACCGAGTAGTAGTAATAGTACCTTGATTATTTGGAGTTAGAACTGCACAAGGTTTTGAAACTTAACCAAGTAGCTGCAGTACAAATGGTACATATACGTTTGAATACAAGTAGCTGCTGCTTTAAAAAGTATTACAGTGGGCACATTTTTCAAAGCTAAATGGAATGTTTTTAAAAAGCAAATTCCAATGACTTGTCTCGTTTGACTGTCCTCATACACTAAATTTCCACATCTGTCTTAACAATATATCCATGAACAAATATGCGCAACTGAATACAGTTGAATACAAATATTAACGTCTGTCTAATACACCAAATAGACACGACTGTCTTAATTCAACAAATATACACGATTGTTCTAATACACCAAATATACACGACTGTCTTAATACACCAAATATACACGACTGTCTATTTTCAGTTCTTTTATCTTTTATACAAATGAGTCCTTGACTCTATAATTGAATCCCCTGCTGTTATTCTTGATGAGCTCAGTGCCTCAACTACACCCAAGAGACCACATCCTCCTCACATTCTCATACATATCTCTCTAGGTCTGCATGTGGATTTGGGAAGTTCAGTTGAAACTAGGACAAGAATTCCTGTTCTAGGAATTTCATCAGCGAGCCGAAAAGACCCATTTCAGATTAATGGGAAATATAATGTGATGCCGGCTGTAGAAGCCAATAACTTGCTTTTTGAAAACATTCGTTTTTTCGGTCAACTGCAATCTCAAAAGAAGGGCATTATTTTCATTCCATAGGGGAGAGGAATAGCTATTGTGATTGACAGGCCCCTCATAAATGCACTTTGGATGTAGATTGTTTTTAACATGGGAGGAGGGGGGGAGGGGGTTGTGATTCTACAATGAATTCGAAACGGTCAGACTGCCCAGTTTTGTATCAGCCACTGAAGAGTTTGTTATTAATAGCGTTGGTTAAAATGATAGCGAGGCAATTTATTTTTAGATTGCAATGTGTTTTTATGGCTGTTGAATGGCTCACTAGCTTAAGAACTGGCCCTGCGCTCCAGATTAGGAACAAACAGCTCAAAGGCACCCGTTCTCTATTCATTTCTACGCAGCAATAAAATGTTCAATTAAGGATAAATGGAGCTATTTCCTAATTGGGAAATTGATTGAGACTTGTCTAAGGATGCACAGGCTGCTCTCCTCTCCAGCCTCTCTGACGTGTGTAAGGACCAGGATTGATACGACCTCTCTTTCATTCCGCTTCACTCGCTTGGCACTAAATGGCACATTGTCACTTCTCTGCTTTCAGCAAACAGTGAAAGAACGTATTGATGGTGGTTGTAAAAAGAAAAACAAAATGGACTATCAGCCCAGTTAATACTGTGTGTGTGTTGCAGACTAAATTCATGTAGTTAATTGTGATGTCGTGAAAAAACTGTATAACTATGTCATGGTGTGCACTGGCCTGTTGTCTTAATCTGGTTTTAGCTTAGAATAGTAGCATTGCACTCCTATGCTACTTGGAAAATGGGCTTCTGGCTAAGTGAGTTGCAAACTAGCCCTTAATATCGGGAATCACAGACATGACAATTATATTCTGCAATTAGTGATTGTGTGTCTGTGCACATGCGAGTGCGTGTGTGGTCACTGTCATCACTGGGGGAAGATTTTTTATCATAATTAATGGACAGTCACACTGATGGATTTGCCGAATAATTGTTAGGAAGACATTTTGGAAACTAATTAGTAAGGATGAGGTCATCACTTCACTGTGTGCTGCGCTCTGTTAACCACACGGTAGAGAACGAGTTGAAACCAAATCATCTCGCCGTTGATATCACTTCTTGTGCCTCCAACAATTACCTTCCTTTGCTTTGTTTAATTACTTAGAGCAGATATAGAGATGAGGAAGATAGATAAGAAAGATGGATTGATGGATGGATAAGAGTTTTAGACCCAAGATGCTGTCTGTGTTCCTGTCACAGCAGGTAAATGGGCCTTGGTGGTGATCCACCCATGGCAATTTACAGCAATAACAGCCCATATCAAATCCCTTTATGTCACTTAATGTACGCACTTGTATGTTGCAATAAAAAATAGTACTTAGCATTGTTTAGCATCTCATCCTAGCTATCTTTGTTGTGCATGGGGAATGGGTCAACCCAGCTATTGTTCATTATTGTTACTTGGTTCTATGAACATCCTTACTGTACCGACAGTGATATATAGTTGTTTCTCTTTCTTCTGACTAAATAAACTTATTGCAAGACGCTTTGGATAAAAGCATCTGCTAAATGCTCTGAATGTAATCATAATAATAATCAATGAAATTTATATTGCGCTTAATATGGTACTCTAAGACGCTTTACATATTGCCCTATCAAAACTATGTAACAGACATATAATAAAACAGACTAAAAGAAAGATTAAAAGAAAAACAGAGATTAAACATGAAGAATGAGGTTAAACGTAAATAAGAATAAGAATAAGAATAATAAGAATAAGGATAACAAATTAATAACACCTATATGCACCTATAATGTAATGTCCAATACGTTCATCTCGTGTGTCTATCGTGCATCAGAGCCTCAATGCTGAAGAACAGAGAGCCACATGGCGATGACCACTTCCCCTACGTGACCCCCCATGAAAGCAGCCGACTCAAAAGAAGGACGCGATCACACAGAAATATTGAACCACGCTGGCACGACTTCTTCGGGACGACTCGAGTCCCACGCTATCTACTGAACGCCTGCGTTATTGAATTAACTCGCCGATTGATAACCCCTCCTCTATCTGACCCCCCCCCCCCCCACCTTGCCCCCCCCCCCAGCGCGGGCGAGATCAACGCACGTTCCTCATCTCATGTTTGTTTGTGTTCAACGCCAACGCTGCCCGCCACATTGTAAGCGGCCAGCGTACAGTCGTGTTCCCTAACCCCGCTTTTGCTGTCGCTGATTGAACAAGCATATGAAACGTTTGTATGCGAGGACACAGAGAACACAGAGGGGCATGTTGCGGGGAGGCGGTCGACAGCATCTGTCCGCCGCGGTGATGGGGCCCGGTTTCGGCTCTATCCCCACTCCAGACGGGCGCCTCCCGCTCCTCCGTGGGCCTCTGTCGCCGGAACACTGGAATAACAAGTGATTCTGGGCCGCGTTCCAACCGACGCGCGCGGGCTTCCCGGACGGGCCTCGCCAGGAGGCCAGCGCAGGCTCGGTATCAGCGGTGTGAGCAGGGAGGCTAAAGAGGCTGTAAGCCCGGGCGCCAGCCGTCACGGCGCCTGTGTGCTTAACGACGGCACGAAACCAATCGCTTTGTCACACCGGATCATTGGGTTTGTGCGTCGTATTGTGGAAGTCCCTCGGACGTTGTGTGTGTGTGTTCCTGGCGAGAGGAATGCAGCCGTTTAGCCTGTTGTAGGGTTATGGTTATTGACGCGCTGAGCGCATCCGGTTGCATAAGTTTGAGGTAACAGCTGGAATGGCTAACCCGGGGGCAATGAAAGGCTGTACCGATCACAGTACATGAAGATGTACCGATGGAGGGAATCCATTTAAGATTGTGATTTCTCTGAACGCCGCACGACCGCTAGTGATGTATACGTCTGCAGCGCGCTGATCATTTGTCAGAATTCTCAATAATTCCCTTGATTCTAATTAAAAGCGTTCCCTAATGAGATACAAGCTATTGCTTTCACACGGTTGCCAAGGTGATGATGAGTAGTTTCCTCCTCTCCTTATTACAGTGAAGAATCCCTCAACACGTATATTTGTAACCATGTTTACGACTTGCTTGTCTATGCCCAGTATCCCCGTATAAAGTGTCCCCCACAGATCCCTCTCTCCCCCTTCCCTCCCCCATACCGCTCTCCCCCCTCTCACAACAGCCATCTTCTGCGTAAGCCACAGAGTCCTATAAACGGGAAGGAGTTCACACACACACACACGGGTTCAAGCACTGCGTCTGTGGCATAGCTCTCCCGCCTCCATAAATGTCGATATGGCGTATAAAAAATAAATAAGTGGCCTTGACTGCAGCGCCGTAAATATAATGTGGTGTGTGTGCGTACCTGTGCCAGGTGTGATGGAGTGTGCCATTACCCCAGGCTTCCGGAGCCAACTTCAGACAGCCAGCCCCCTCACTCCCTCACCTCCTCCCCACTACCTCACCCCCTCCCCACCCCTCCTCCCCCACCTCTGCAGCTCCAGCTTCCACCACAGCCCCTACCCCCCTCCTCCCTCCTCCTCACCCCTCCCTCCCCACCCCCCTCCTCCCCCCTCCACCCAAACCTCTGCAACTGGCAGCTCCGTCTCCGCCTTCCACCACAGCCCCCACCGTGTTGGGGGAGAGAGGCAGGGTGGCCCCTGCCTCCTTCGCCCACCAGAAGCCCCTTACACATCTGAGCGCTAACTAGAAACTTAAACTAAGTGGTAGCAGGGGGGTGGAGTCTGATTAGCACAGCCCTCAAGGCCGTAGTGCGCCTGCTGCTTTTGTACTATACATGAACGCACACAATCACCTTGTAGAGTGAGGTCATATATTCAGTGTGAACAACGTTCACGCTGAATAGGTGATCCGATTTGCCACCATCTCCTGTCGGGGGGGGGGGGTGGGTGGGTGGGTGGGTGGGGGTGTGTGTGTGTGTGTACTCATAATAAGAATCCAGTGCTCTGTACTCATTATTGATTTATTCACTCGGAGATTGTTTGATATGTTTTCGGCCCTTGATGGAAACACTTGCGCTTCATGTGCTCATCAGCTTAACAAGCCTCAGGGTTGGGTTCACGTTTGTTTCATATCTGGCCCCAGAACCACAATGTTAAAAGACGTACGTTCAGGACAGACCGTTCAGGACAAAGAACAAAGTTTAATGAACACAGAAACACGATAAAAGAGGCAAGAGGACCGGCCTAGGCCGGTGAATAACATGATTAATTAATGCTTCATGAACTGTGCTGAATGTTTCTGTATCGTTGGGGTTGTTATTGAGTTAATTGCTTTGAATAAACTTTACAGTTAACTTGCGTACCGTCTAGCATTTGCACCTTTCAAACGATGCGCCGCCAAGTCTCCTCGTCTGACCTCAAGTTATACGGTGATTCAATACGACAGGGCAGCGTGACGTCCCAGCATGCACCTCTGACCACACCTGTTCACTGTGTGGATGCGTGATGGATGAGTGGGAGCACAAAACACAATTTGGCCGACGTAAAGGCTTTGCCCGATCGCACGATGGAGAAGCCTTCAGACTTGAGGACAATGCTGTTGGGGAACTATAATCGCGAGAGAGTCTGCAAAGCCGCTCAATGGAACAAAACAGTTTGCACAAAGTTCCCATCATTGATTTTTTGAAGGGTGATAAACGTTTCCGATCTGTTAGTCTGGTGGACCATTTGTATGTGTACTTTCTTTCACCCAGCGTGGGTTTCTACACAGTGGCATCCTCATGGAAACCAGGACTCAGCCCGCCGTTCACTGATGATCCCCTCAGTGGAGGTCATGGATACACTGGAAAATGAATGTGAGCATATTTTAACACCTCACCCGTTAGCGTTATAATGGCTGACCGACACATTTCGATGAATGGCTCAGAAATGTCTCTGTGCCTTTGCCCTCAGCAGTCACTCGGAAGGACGACGGGTTTGCTGTAGTCCTGGTCAATGGGATCATTTGGAAATAAATGGTCTTGCTTCCATTTCATAATTGAAGCCAATTTAATGAAAAGCTCATATTTTCAGCCATTGTAGAAAAGGAGATTGGAAAAAAAAGATAAAAAGGAAAGAATCCTAATTCTTCTGTTTCCCGTTCTTGCCATTAGAGTAAATTTGACTCAAACAGAAGGCTTACACCTGTGGTGTCTAGTGTTTGCATTGACAGGGGAAGGGGACGCTATATATTATCACCTTGGCCTTGAAAAACAGCCCGTATCTCATGATTTAGGCATGTTTCAATCGAAGCAAGGGGATTACTGCTCATTATGGTTCTGTCAGGAATCACTCCATAGATGGAACCATTTATTTCATGTATTGTTACTACACTTTAGTTTGGCGGTACGGTTCGGGTGCTAGGATATTAAAGTACGACTCGGATGTCAGACACAGAATGCCAACACATCACACCAGGGAGCACTATACATGTACCCCCTCTGACGTACCTCATGGGGAACATCTGAGGTACCCCCATGGGGGTCCATCAGATCTCTCCTGCCCTTGTGTAGGCTACATACGATACAGAGCGGAACCAAAGCGGGTGGAGGCTGGGGTGTTGGTGGGGGTGTTCTGCTCGGTACAGTTGACTTCGCAGAGTGTGTGTTTGAGATGGAAGGTCTTCGTTGGACGGCCTTTCAGTGTGCCTGCATCTGATTGGACGGCGTGAGCCGTCAGAGGACAGGCAGCGAATGACTAGAGTGTCCCGCATTTTTACAACACTTAGAGACACCTAAAACAGGTAAAGCGTTTGTATCATCATAATGATCATCCTCGTTATCACCACAGCTTTTTCCCTCCATTTAGTCTGTCCTTAAGCCGAGGTGGATGTAGCTCTACATCTTGAAATGAATGAATGAATGATCTTTATTGTCAATGTACAAGTACAGCGAAATTTGGGTGCTTAAAAAGACAGGACTAGGAACAAATATAAACAATATATACATTATGATTAAAAGCTAAACCTATTCTGTACACAATTGATAAATAAACTATAGGCTACTGTTGCTTTCTAAGCTAACAACCATTTTGTAGGCATAAAAACTAACGTAATACCCATTTAATATAAATAAAACTAAAAACTGAGTTGAAGTGCAGGTGAATGCCTTGTAAACAGGATACCCAATATTATATGTGTGGATGTATATGTAGATATAGTGGTGGTAGGGTGATAATGCTCCTCAGGTTTCTTTGCGTGGTCTGTTTTATATTTTATCTTCAAGTCAACCTGAGCTTATGATGGCGTCCCGGCCAGCGTCCAAGCCAACACAAAGGTCAGACAGATTACCAGACTAATGCCACGCTGTCAGCCCCTTCGTTTCCCCTATCACCAGCCGGTACTCGGATCATTTTGGAGATCCAAAGGCCGTTATCAGCATGTGCAGACCAAAACGCCTCTGGACTCAATTGGACAGACCTCCAACCAATCAGTTTTACACAAATGTGTGCCACATCAGAAGCACCTACATGGTTTTGTAATACATTCACCCAATACACACACACACACACACACACACACACACACACACACACACACACACACACACACACACACACACACACACACACACACACACACACTTCTCCTGAATGACCACACAGTCATACACAACAGTGAACCTTGTGGACGGCCAATCGATGACCACTAAAGAGTCTCAAGTGGTCTCAAGGTCAATCGCGACATAAGCACTATTGACCTGTTTGCTGTTTGTGTAATTGAGAGTAAGAGTATTCACGAAAAAAAAAAAAAAGCCCTATTAATGCATTATGACTGGCAAGTAAACAAAGTGGCCCTTCCAAAATTTTGGCCTCCGGCGTTTCCATCAATAAGTCATGAGAAATGGCTATCAATGCACTGTTTGATAGCTTTGGGGCAAACACTGGCTGTCAGGTTTGAAGAAAAGCAGCTCTCTGTGAGGAAGGGGTGAAAAAGGAGTCTCTCTCTCTCTCTCTCTCTCTCTCGCACTCTACTTCCACCTCTGAGTCAGTTTGGAGGCCACGCTCTGTGTAAAATATATATTTTTTATTACTTACCGCCCATGACTTCGACACCATCCTCGGTTTGCTTCCAGTAATCACAGCTCTATTTATTTTGCCTATTAGTCTCTATTTGTGTAACACATTTTAAAAGCACTTCATATAGCCCCATTTCATGATTCCCGCGCTTGGGATGATGATGGTTATGATGGTGATTACATCGCGGCGTGTGGGAACACGAGGTGATGCTATCACACTTCTCACTCTTGGCTAATGGCCACTTGTGTTGTGTGTCAGTGCTCTCCTCGTGAAGAGTCTACCGTCGCCCTGGGTGTCTGACCCCCTGAATTAACAGAGTCATCAGACCATTATCTACGCTCCAGGGCTCACACTTCCTCTGATTCGCTCACTTGTCTGCTCAGAGCCTAATGATCAGTTCAGAGAGAAACGCCGGTGATTGGGAACTTTTAAGCACATTTCCTGAGTGCCGTTTGTGAAAGCGGCTGTGATGCTGGTCATTTATTTCGGGGATTAGATTAGACCTTTGCTGCTTATCGTTGTTATTAGACGTGATGAATGTAATGGATCTCACCTGTGTTTTCAATGATATGTTTAGCGATGCGCTATTAAATACCAATCAAGATCAGACACAATCCGAGTAACCTTTTATTAACCCCAGCTTTAGTCTCCATATCTCTTCCTGCCTTTTGACCTCTGTTGACCCCTGAATGATTTTCTAGAGGCGTGCATCTACCAGATAATGAAGCTCATTCAAGCAATGGACACAATGGAAGCAGCCTCCTTTAATGCTGCTTCTGGTTTTAAATGTTAATGTTATGATCCCATAGGTATCATAAACCTTCCCAACAAAGTCATTGAATGTAATTAAAAGCGATCACTTGTTGGGTTAAGTTTTGAAAGATCGTGTTGTATTTTAATGCTGTGCTATGGAGATGGAGGCTATTGATGCTACTACCTTCGGTTGTGTTTTTCGTACCTATATATTTTTAGCCAACAGGTGAGCTTAGTCAAATTCATGAAGCTCTTCTCGATGAAACATACCAGGTAACCCTGAAATACAAATACCAAAAATATTATGTCTAAGTGCCAACTTAGATCTATCCGCTAACAATTTGTGGCTCTTATATAGCTGTCTGCTAACTTTGAGGTTATTTTGGAGCACACTTCACATTCAGGTATTCTGTGTTCATTCTTGCATTGCTGGAAACAACTACATTTATTATGTATTTGATATTTGACAAAAGTCAAATCTTCTCATCTCCTGGTTTTTATCTTGGCATCTGCAGGGTTTCAGAAAAACAAGTTTTTTTGCAACCGTGTTGTGTGTGTGTTTGTTTATATAGATGGCAGTAAAGATTTGTATTCATGAGTTTAAACTCACTGGCTTTTTGTGAATCATTCAATAGGATGAGAAAAAAGGGATCCCTTTTGTAAGGAAGGTCCCTTGAAGACAATTATTTTTGTTGGATTGTATGAACTCTTCTGGATTTATGTTTGAAACTTTCCATTAAGAGTATTTTGGGCTTCAATATGTGGATGAATTAAGGTTTAAAGCTTCATTCTGGACATTTGGTAGGTTAGGATCTGTGAACTTGTTTGTCTCTGTATTCACTGGACTACCATTCATTGTAATATGAAAGTTTTGTCTATTTATAATCTATTGGTGGTTCTTTGATTGATTTTTAATTACCAGAATCTTTTAATTTGGAATTGAAAGTGCTATGCTATTTACTCAACAATTAAATTGAAGTAGAACATCAATTTCAGATAAGTGATTGTGGAAATGTGGGTGTTGCAGTTCATAGAGATAAGTACACACACAAGACGTGGAATCACTTTTAAAACTGAACAAGGAAATGACAGATTAGTTAGTTTGACCTAAATCCTTTTTCTCTTTTTCTCTTTCAATAGTTTGGGAAATCTGGCTTCACAGGCCAGACCAAGCCAAAAGCAATGATTTTAGACTCATTGTCTAGTTTATCCTGAAAGTATTTAATCTTATTTCATTGTACAAAAAGTAAATGCAAAGCACTTCAAGCTGAGAATGGAGTTAAAAAGTGTGCTATAGAAATGGGTGTCGTATTGTGGTCATATGATAATATTACCACCATGTTATTCCATTATGCTGGGAATTAACCAATTAATTAACCCATGCGTAGGTTAACCCTTACATAAATAGTGAGTGACTGAATCCTGAGATAATCTTCCCTATTCTTTTTGCAATTAATAATGCTTTCCATGAAGAAATGAACCACGCGTGTGACTGTTGCTCATTGTGATATATTAACTGACACACGGGCCATATTTTCATTAATTAAACATGTCTGTGTGATAAGTCCTTCTGCGAGAGAGGTCCTTCTAACCCCAGACCATGGGCGTCGACAATATATTTTTGTCACATAATTTAATTAGAAAATGATAAATGCCCGGCAGAGTGTCTAAGCATCTGCCAAAGGTCATGGGTGGCCTACTTCTTGGCTTATTACAAAACACGTTTTAATTCAGCAGACATTTCTAAGGGCTATATCGGGATGTTCGGTTTAGCACAGATTGCCCACGGTCTTTCATATGCTTAAGCTTAGTTCATGGAGATGAATGAAGAACTAGTCAATAACGACACTTTCCTGATGAAGTTGTCCAAATAGGTTGTTTTTATGTCGATGTCTCAATACAGTGACCGCTGGTGACCGACGGCATGTTTCTAATGAGTTGTGTTTGTTTGACTTCAAGCTGGTTCTTTCTTTTCGCAGTGCAATCATGAAATTGCCAACAGTAGTCGGTCACCACCAAAACATTTTTACAAATTCTGGCTTCCACTTCCCTTGCAGAAGGGTTCATCATTTAAAACCATTTTGATATAATATGATAACTTTCTGTCATAACAGTTTAGGTAAAATCATGAATAGATGTTTAATGATAATCATTAGGATTCTGCACAAGGCTCGTGAGAATGGGGGAGAATCTCGCAGCCCGACCATGAATCAGATGGTTCCTCTGGCTGCCCGAGGGATCCACAGAATACCTAACACTGTATCGGATCCCTTTGACCAGGAACCAGTCTCTGGGTCACAGCAATCTCTCTCTGTCTCTGTCTCTGTCTCTGTCTCATTCTCTGAACATTTTACAGGCTCTCATCGCTCTTCTCCCACCAACCTTCTGAACATCAGAGTCCCCAGAAAGGAAGGAGTATGATAGGGGGAGTGCTGACGGGGGTATTGCCAAACTTGGTTCTAACACTGAAATCCTGCAACTTGGAGAGACAGAAGTTCTGTGGAAATGCAATAGCAGATAGTAACAGTGATGGAGTTGATATTCTGCCGTTTTGTCCTACACTAAACTTTTCATACTGATTATAGTTGCATCAATTTCCTTTTCGATTTCCTTTTCATAATAAATGCATGTTTATGTTTGCATTTGGGATGAGATGTTTTCTTATGAACGCATTCAGTAAATACTTTCCAGAGCAGTTGATCTTGTAGTTTGAACTGTTAATCCAATTAACGCTTACTTGTCAAAACATTTGGCTAATTAACTCTGTATTCCTGCATTAATGAGACCATATATAGCCAATGTGGGCAAGATCATTTTGTTATAAATGCATTCTACAGATTTATTGAAGGCCTACAGTAAATAACTTCCAGTAGTTTGGGCTGTTAATCCTGTTTACTTTTACTAACCAAACGTCTAATTATCTCCATATACCTGCACTAATGAGACCCTAATGGAACATTTGAAAGTTTACAAATGTTAACTGCAAATTAAGGTCTCTCACTCTATCCCTTTTCTTTCTTCTTTTGTTCCTTTGGTTCTTTCTTTATTTCTCTCGCTCTTTCTATTCTTTCGTTTTTTGCTTCTTTCTCCTTTCTTTTCCTTACTCTCTCTCCTTCTCTCTCTCTTTCGCTCTCCGTCAAACCACATAAAGGGGATAAAGTTGTGTGGGATGGGTATGTGCACTTAGCTGTTGACAGCCACTTCACACCCGATCTCTATGTGACAGGTGCGACGTCGTGGACCAGTTAAGTAGTCTGTATAAGCCTCGTGCTGGGTTACAACTCTATGGAATAAACATTAAGTAGTGGAGAACCAAGTGGCATGTTCACATATTCAACAGCACCCAGGTCCGGGAGGGCGGGAGGACGGACATCGATGGCCTAATAAACGGTATTAAGTGACGAGATATAAACCCCGTTATCTGAATCCTTCTTAAGTTCTTATTAACACCTGCAGTGGACGTGAACACCAACTCGGCCGTTTGGTAGCATAAGTCTGCAAACCTAAATCTCTATCACGATATAAGCAAACCGGATTCAAGTAGTTTTCACCCTGTTCTGTGTGTTCTGTAAAAGAGGTGCTTCTTCCGAGCTCATTATTCTACCGCTTGACAACGTTGTAGCGCTTTGCTGAATCACAAACTTCATCATGGAAAACTGGTTCCTGGTGTAATCAGGCGTGACCTTTCTGGTGATTAATGCGCTCACGTTCTTGTCAATGGAAATAGCTAAAATGTTTAATCTGCACCCAAAGTAATCAGAATAGCTGCACAGCGTTTGTTGTGTTTTGGGATGATCAACTGCACTCTTTTTTAATACCTCCGATGCCTAGTTTGTAAATGTTTCCAAAGAGACCCCAGCCTAAAGTAGTATTTATTATCACATTTCACAATAATATCACAAGACTAATCATGCAAGCATAATTAAGTCTGTCTCAAAGCATCAGATTTGTTGCTGTGTGTGTGTGCGCTCTATAAGGAATGGTTGGATTGTCAGTTGAGGACAGCAGACAGTTAATGCAAAATAAAACAGATTTATTAATAAACTGGGGCTGAGGGCTAAACCAAATAGCTTCTCCCAACTAGTGGTTTACATCAATCGTCTTCCTGTGATGATGTGGTTCTGCTCGCTGCCTCACCATAGGCCTACTCCCAGAAATATTCCCGCTCAAAAACGGTACAGAACACTCTGTACTAGTGAATTTGCGGTAGACTACCAGTGATAACTCGGTACAAGTGAATACTAAATACTAGTAATTATGCGGTACTAGTGGATAATCTGTACTCGTTATTACTCGGTACAAGTGATCACTCAGTAGTAGTAATTGTGTGGCACTAGTGATAACAGTACCATAGTAGTGATAACTCAGGCAGCTACAACTGAGTGCTCGGTACTAGTTATACTGAATATTATTGATTACTCAGGTGTGTGTGTGTGTGTGTGTGTGTGTGTGTGTGTGTGTGTGTGTGTGTGTGTGTGTGTGTGTGTGTGTGTGTGTGTGTGTGTGTGTGTGTGTGTGTGTGTGTGTGTGTGTGTGTGTGTGTGGACTGCAGCCTCACCACTAATCACTGGCACACATTGCGTGCACCACAGTCCTGTGGTGCTACACTTAATTATGCACCTGTTTGTTTGCGTAATCACCTCTTCTGTAGCAGTCCACACATCAATAGGGCTTGTAATTGCAACGTCAACGCCTCCCTATGACCACCTCCATTTTGTAAGCGTAGGAGCACGGGAATGTGAGTGATTTTTATTGTTTAGTTATCAAACGTTATCATTAAAGGGAGACACTTTACTGTTTGAAACCCCTGCAGCGTTTCTCACATGAGACCTTGGGAAACAAAGTTTTCCTGAGCCTAGGTTAGGGTCTACTTATGCTGATTTAGGATTCTACTCTACAGTACTACAACACTCTTGAGTCTCAATATGGCGTAGAGAGAATCACCAACAGAAAATCCCATGATGCATCAGATGTACGTGCCCTGTTGTAACACCACGAATCGAGTAGGCTGTCGTGCTGATGTTAACACAAGGCTTCGATTATGTAACCTGTGGGGAAGTTTGTCCTCGCTTGTTAGGTTCATCTGCAGTATATTGATTTTATTTTCTAATTGCTCTAGTTATATAGCTTTCGATGTCAGGGTGGTCAATTATTATCGCTCTGGAATGGTTATCTTTCTGGTCCCGAGTGTGCCTCCTACCATCTTCCCAGAGCCGATAGCTGGTCTTCTCCCAGTGCATGTGTGTGTCCTGTGATAAATCATACACACTTTTCTTCCCAGTGGCTACTCGAAGCGCTTTACAATATTGCCTAACATGCACACCGACCGTGGTGTCAACCACAAAAGGAGACAGCCAGCTCGTCGGGAGCAGTTAGGGTGAAGAGACTCGCTCAGGGACACCTCGACACTCAGCTTGGAGGAACCGGGGATCGAACTAGCAACTTAGAGCCACATGCTGCCCAGATATGTTCTTAATCACGTTCAAGGGTGAATAATCTGTCTGCCATTCTGGAAAATCTGTCCGTCAACATCGACAACGTCGGTAACGGCAACAAGAAGTCGCCTTTCTCCGCACCGATGCCTCTTTTCACTTTTCCGCTGTAAATGTCATTCGTTCATTTGATGTTTTTCCCAGGGAAGGAATCGGGCGTGGCGCGGACCGCTGAGGCGCCATCTGTTTGTGTAACCTGTTGGTGACATTTAACGGGGAATGTGTGAAATGGAGAGAGAGAGAGGGAGAGACGGAGAGAATGCGAAAGAGAGAGGGGAGGAGAGAGTCGACCCTGAATAGAGTTTACCCGAGGCTATTCGTCTTTGTAAGGGATTGTTGTGCGCACTGACATTTTCTACACTGTGAAGGGAGCAAAGTGGGCAGCTGTGTCCCGTGATTTATTTGCTGTTGTTTTTCATTTGGTTCCAGCAGAGGAGTGAGGATGCCAGGGCTTTGTCGGAATGCTGGCAGAGGGGACGGCATCACTGGGAAATGCACAAAACACTCATTAGAATAATAATGATGATGTTGTTACGATAACAACGCCAGTGACAGAGAAGTCACTGCTGACGGTTTAACACCCTGGAGACGAGGTATCTGTGGCTCACGAGGGGCAGTTTCCAAAGGATTCCTGGACACATTTTTAGTTTGTCAGATATCTCTTATTGTTCTTACCCAACCCACACCACAACACTGCTGTGTCTCCCCTCATTATTTAGTCCTGACTCTTTACCACGTGGACTCAAAAGCAATTTCACAGTTGCTTGCCTCAGACATGTTCTACCATGTTTCTGTAGCGTTGTGATTCGCTGCGTCCTTCCGGGCTCCTCGTAATTAAATCTCACACGGGGTCTTCCCTATGATGAGTGTGTTCAAAGAGGAAGCGTTTTCCTCAACACATGCGATTCACCTTAAGCTAGTCAAGGCTGGCAAACCGCACTTGGCTGATCTGCGTTTACTTAAGCCAGACAGAAGGGAAAGCCGGACAGCTTGGCACTTGGTTCTAAGAACATCCTTCCTTAACGACAGCAATATATTGTTTCTACTTCTTCTTTTCTTCGTAAGTCACTTTGGATAAAAAATGTAAATGTAAAATAAGTGTGTAATCAAGAGTATTTGACATTCCCGATGTTGGCTTTTTATTATTTGATCGTTTGTTATGGTCCGCTGGAATGTATCGCTCCCTATATGTGCGAGTTGCTAGAAAGTCAAATTGATCCGTCGTGTAGTGATTCCTCCTCCTCCTCCTCCTCCGTTTGTATGCGGTGAGCCAGAACATAAAGAGATGGAGAGACTGAGAAAACAAGTGTTGTGTTCCTATCCCCAGGACACGATCTATATGCATGCTCAATAATCCCCACACAACAACACAGCCAGCGCTCTTGACGAGATCTTCACTTAACAGGACTCACTCGATCACCACGGAACAGCAACGAACTGTAGCCCGACGAATCTCTCCCTTTGTACCTGCTTCTTACGATTAGAAAGTCATTGAGCGGAATGGCCACTGCCGTTGTTGACTGCAACGGCTGGCTATAATTGTCATGCATCTATTTCTGCCAGATGTCGGGGAATGTGTGAAATGGAGAGAGACCAACTGAAGATAATCCTCAAAAAGATCACTGCGCTGTACACAGACCTGCCCTTTGGAACCTCTGACACCTAAATTGTGTAGTTCCTTGGATATTATGCATCGCAGAAGTATCCCCCTTATCTTGTATGCTAGGGGTTATCCATTCCCGTTTGGTTTTACCCGACGGTCGGGATAATAGGATTTCACAGGTTGCTTCGGGTCGCCTCCGCTATTGTTAGCAGGGCTACGTTTCCAAGGCACCTCGGAGTCCGAGATACATAAACACCTTTATCGGTAAGGGCTGTCACGGGGATCTGCCTTCAGTTCCACAAACAAAGGTCCGGCGGAATTACCTGCCAGGACTCATACAGGTTGGGAAGCCAAGCTCGTCCTCGTTCAAATGCAATTTGGTCACTCTGCATTTTCTATTCATTTGGGATGTTAATTATGGTATCATTCCTGCAGGGCGTGGGAAAACACAGGTGGACAAAACAAAAGAGCCTGTGCTTGAATAACGGCACAATGCTTGACATTAGAATCCCACCTCATAAGTCTACTCTGCTGAACCGAGCAGATAACCAGGCAGGGGCTGGCTAGCTGGGATAGCGCTGAGTCACGAGGAGCTAGCGTGTTTTTAAATGGACAACTTTTATGACAAATACACGCACCAAACAGGGAACCCTTAAACGCTAATAGCGAGCCGGTAAAAGATGACAAGTGTTGCGTGACAGATACGGCCTGTCCTTTTAATCTGAGGTGCTAGTTGGCCGCACGTGAGGCCATTACCGATTCGGCGGCACACCTACCGCGGCCCGATGCAGCGCAGTGGCTTGGTTTTATGCCGCCATCAGTCAAGGTTATGTTGCGGCTGATTTGTACTGTCATTATACAGGCCCTGTTCTTCTCTGACGTTTCAAGTACTCCGAAGGTGACTGATGGTCTCATCACTTCTTTCTGTTGCACGGCTCCCCTCAAACTGGTTGAGGGCACCAGTCACTGCTTCCCGGGTTTGTCAGAGATACTGTTCATCAGAGGGCCGTGTTCTAGTTTGATCGAGAGCGCCCACAAAACGTTGCAAACCCCGGCCCGACTTCTGTACGTTTTCACCGCAACTGAAGACGACACTGAATCCACTATTGAAAACCTCCCTCTAAATAAATCCCAAAGGTTTTTTAATTCAGGCATCGCAGAACAAGACACATTAACAGGGCTGCAGTCATATCAATTGTAGTGGACATTAATATTCCTGCTGCTCCGACACTTTCCAAACAACTAGTGAAAACGGCTGAAATGAATCGAAGTAAGGCCAGAATTCTGGCCCTTTTTCCCCCTTTTCCAGGGAGCCGTTTCCCGTCTGGTATAAATGGAGGTGAGTCTGTGGATGCAGGGGACACAAGACCGGAGGGGCTTGCTCCTTTTCCCTTTGGATTACATCCTGCATGCAGGCCAGTGTGTGTGTGTGTGTGTGTGCTCCCAGCAATGCAACTGACTGGTGAGCAGAAACGGCAGACGACCGCAAAGAAGTCCAGGCGGGCCTGCACTGCCAGATAAGACACATCAGGCTCGGTCAACAACGGCACGACACAATACGAAGGGTAAAACCCAACTGTTGGGTCCGGATTCTACCACAGACTTGACCTGATCAGATCCCCCCCCCTCCTTCCCCTCGTACAGCTTATCTGTGAGAGGCGAGCTGACGGCTCAAATGAGAAATGGTAATACATGTGGGGGCCTTGCATTACGCACACACAGGGACTGAAGGCCTGTTAAATGCATCTCGCGCTCGCTCTTGCGCTCTCTCTCTCTCGCCCTCTCTCTCTCGCCCTCTCCTCGGGCGATGGCAGATAGTCCCGTGGGCCCGTACAGGTGGCCATCTCTGCTCCATGTGTGTCTCTGGTCCGCTCTTGATAGAAGCCTTTGTCTCCACAACCATCCTCCACATCGCTTCAAACCACCCGACGGTCAGTCAATGGCTTCCTAATCACCGCTCCACAGCTGGCCCTGGTCTTCGGTGGGGTGGCTGAGGGGGAGCCGGGGCAGAATGGGCAGTGCTTATCCCTCAGGGAGACGGAGATACCTCATACCTCTCTGTGCCGTCCGCATGCCTGCACACACGGGGCGACCTGAACACTGCTGCCTACTCCCACTCGAACCTGGCGCCGCTTTATACGTGTTTTGTGTCGTTCTCACAGCGCTGCGTTGAAGCTGTGGTTTACTATACAGGTGTAGACGTGGAAGTGTCTTTGTTATCCAAAACAGAACAAAATGGTGAATATGCCACAGGTGTTACCCAATCTCAATTTGCGTAGTTTTTCTTACGACAGTTCTTATCTTTCAGTTTGCATATCCAATAAATACCTTTTTCTAGAATGAAGCCATGGTTGTAATCATTTTATTTTTATGGTTATTGCTTTTGAATATAAATGCTTGTTTAGATGTATGGTAATTCTTATTGGAAATAGAATGTTGTTGCATTAACTTCAATTGATTTGAATAACACATTTCAGCACATACAAAGTGTGTGTGTGTGTGTGTGTGTGTGTGTGTTTATTTGCCATTCATTCAGAAACGGGATGCAATCACTGTTATGTAACCCCATCAGTCACACGGCATTCTGAAACGGAAGGTAAGGCTCTGTGGTCCCCACATTCAGCTGTGCAGCTAAAGCACGGCATAGGGGAGCCGTTTATCCCGGACGCCCAAACTAGACGCTGCAGTTTGGTTATTTTAATCAATGGTTCCATCTGGCACAAACAGTCCTACTTGACTTTCACAATATAAACATTGTCAACGCCCAAGCGACTTGAATGTCAGTCTATTTACGATAACGGTGACATTTTGCTTCTCCATTAAGGCCTGTTTACAGCCACGTTCCCCTAGTCACAGCCCAATCGGCCAATCAGGTGCCTCCCTTTATGGCCTTATGAGGTGAGCACCCCTAAAAAGCATTCCATGGCCTCTACATGTGATGGGAGTGTATGGGACTTCTGATGCTCTCTGCCAATTCTAACCATAACATTTAAGACATCTTTCATTTTGTTTGCAATTCAAAGCCCATTGTATGCTGTTTGTGTTGGTGATTTAATACTTGATCCTCCGACTGAACCTCATTTTGAGAACCATATCATTAGGCACTGTTTGAATCTGTGAGAATCTTATTTTAATACATTTGAATATTTGGGTCCAGCATATCTGTGATGGATTGCCTTGCTGCTTTTTCATCCATGAGACAAATAATTGTATGCATACATGAATAGATTTAACCCAACGCTGACCAATAACAGAGTGACAATAGCCCTTCTTATTGAACCTTTATCTTCTTCCGAGGAGAAGGCAGATAGATAACGCATCAGTCCATCTCCCCAAATGTTGACGCAAACCCCCATTTCCTCCGGAACATTCCGGAACGCATACAGGGGGGCTGACGTTGTCTGCGTCCATCGGTTTTACGAGTCGCAAAAGATGGTGCTTCAAATGAAAACATCTTGTATATATATCCACCTATGTTAATATATCCCTGCATACTTGTTAGCACAGATGAAATTGGTTTGCCAACCGAGCCATATGTTTAAACACACAAACGGAAAGCTAAACATACTTTTTAATGAGAATGAAGAAGCAATAGCAGAATGGGTTGTAAAAAAAAAAGACAATTTATAGTGAATAAGTTGCAACGCCATCATGAATGGAAGTCCACTTTAGCTTGTTGCCATGTTTCCATTGCTTCATGCTTTCTATGTTTCCTGTATTTAATGGCTGAACTGTTGACTGTAAAAAATAACCCAACAGCCAGCCAGGACTGTTCAACCCTGCTGTTAGAGGACTCTCACACTAGGGCCGTTTGCCTGTTCCGTCCTGCAGGAAGATTCAGCACGATTCCCCACTCCCCCCGCTGGCCCGTGGTCATACTGCTCCCAAAGGCCGTGGCCTGTAGCCTGGCGCCGCCCACCTACCTACTTCCGCTCAATTTTCATTTCACTTCAGTACTAGGTCTGGGTCTGCTTAATGTAAATGCGTTCCATGTCAACCCGATTTCTGGTGGTCCAATCAGCGAACAGAGGGAGTGGCTGAGAACGATGACGTCTAGGTTGAGCGCCAGTTTCAGTTGTAGTCAGAGATGAGTAGTCAGTCAGTCAATGACAAGACCCAGCGTCGACAGTTGACCACAAACATTATCTCTGTCCTTACTGTTGAATATTAATTTAGAATGTACAACTGTTCCTTAACTCTTACATCAGATAAACAAAACCTGCAGCTATCGTTCAGAAACATCTTCACGCTTCATCTTGTTTTGTTAGTGTACAGCCTGCGCGTGCGCGAAACGTGTTTTGAGGCAGGTCCCGTCGCATGACATACGTCACGACCAAACGCGATGCGATTGGTTATGGCAGATCCAGAGTGGCACTGGGCAGATCCAATCATTTTAAAACTTCTTCAGACGCCCGCCTCCAAGTGAGTGAACTTTTGTCAATTGAGCAGTTCCAGACCTTCTGTACAGATGAAATGAAGTACGATGGTCTGGTAGGACCAGGCTACGTGGCCTGGGCAAGATTGCTCCTTCATATATACGTCTTCACGTCGTAATACGATAAATACGTCATCACCAAGCGTCCTCGCCGCCATAACAACAATGGAGGCACACCTCTCCCAAGTGTGCCGTGGCCAAGGGGCTGTTCCGTGCTGGAATACGGATGGCGTGGTCACACTAGCCAAACGTTCTAGACTTTAGTATGCAAATGAGCTCGGGCACGGGGCCGTGGCCCTAGTGAGAGTGGCCCTTAAAATAGGAGCCACGGCATACTTCGGCAGACTTCTTGTACTTTTTGGTATCAATACTTTGTTGAAATATAATTGGCCTCACCTGGAGGCTGATTCATTGTTTGGCTCCAAGAGCCAGCTGTTCTGTGAACACCTTGACACCTTCCCCTCACTACCACTGCCACACTGTTGATATCAAAGTACTGGCACCACTACGGAATGCTACTAGAAGTTTATACTGCTCCTGCAACCCTTTACAGGTTTTTTATATGGGAATCCTAGAATCCTGATGGTACGTTTTTTTCAAGGGCACAGATCTGATAACAACATAGGGATATGCAACAGTACTGTAATAATGTGTGAATTTTTTTCCATCCAAACATGGACATTTCTTTTCTGGAGGGGGCATCAATAATATAACCAATATGTATCAAGCGATGTGCTTTAACAGACAAAGCGCCATGAATAGTAGCTTCACCTATATGTTGATGAATCACTTTAAGGCCAACATCATCAGGGCCACTCATCCACAAATGCAGCCCCATTCATTCTCTGAAAATACCAGGCATAGAGTTGTAACGTGCCAATTCTGTAGGCTGCGGTTCAGACCACTGAGCAGGATTCATGAGGGGGGGACGCAAACATAATCTTTAGAAAGTGTTGTGTTTATCTGTGAATTATGTCAAAATTTAAGTCGGCTACTTTTAAATATACATTTTCAATTACATCATTTATTTAGAAATAATTTATATTGGGGCTTGGGGGACCTCTCCATATTTTTCAGAATACGCTGACCCCCCCCCCCCCCCGGGATCGGCGCCTAGGGTTTATTTGCAACCCTCATCCCTGAATAAATGATCAATAAATGTGTTTCACAGATATACATGGTAAACAATCTGTCTATGGGGAGGGTGTTCAAGGCAAGGCTCAAGCAGCTCACATATTATTCAGCACACAGAAGTGTATGCGTTTGTGTGTGTGTGTGTGTGCGCGCATGTGTTTGGATGTGTGTGTGGCTGTGTGTGTGTGTGTGTGTGTGTGTGTGCCCCCGCTTGTGTGTGTCCCTTGACTCAGCCGTAAAGAAACGAGGGAATGCAAAGCGACAACGCTATAGATGAAGCCACGGTGGAGGTGTTCCCACCTCCTGTCATCATCACTAGTGTTCCTGCGTCGCATCGGCCTAGCGGGGGAGAGATTCAACGGGAAAGAACAGGGCGTAGATCTCTGCATGGACGTTTAAGCCTGCGAGATGCACAATCAAAGGCGCACCAAAACGAGCACCGGATCCGGCTTAAACACGAGCGCCAGTGCTTAAGCTGTCCCAGTGGGTGGACAGGAACGTCTTAATTCAGCGCTGTTGAAGATACTGGGAAGGTAGCAAACCCCTCGGCGCGGAGGCAGCACTGTTGAGCGTTTGTGTCTTCTGTGAACAGGCTTGGTGGCAGGTGCTTTGTTTCAGCTCCCCGAAACACACTGCCAGGTGCCTGACTTCGGTGTCCTTGGTAACGCTGTCTCTCAGGCCCTCCCGTTGGACCGGGTGTGAGCTAGCTAGTAGCCAACGCCAGCAGATCTGCTCACACCTGTGACTATCACATCATGAAACACCGTCATTATCAACCTTGTCAGTGGAATACAATTCTGTACATTGCATGCTTGGTTTTTGTAGCACTAGGGATTCAAATGAATATATTTCTGTTATATGTACTTTATGGCCGTCATATGGCACATGCCTGTGCCATTTGGAAAGAACAGTCGGCGGATTTAAATGCACCAAACGGCAGGCCCCATCAGAAATGGGCATCTCCATGCAACAGTGAATACTGTTCCATTGTTTGGTTCCATCATCCAAACAGTAATGATGAACAATCTATGGGATTGTCCCCTGAACCGCTTTACCCCTCGGTGCTCTCCTTTTCCTCCATGTTTACTTCGGATGATGAGCTGATTTTGCAAATATTAGCATTTCTGAAGCGATAAGCAGCAAATGTATGGTAAGTTTGACTAAATAACCGATTCAAACTCTGAATAAACTATCACAATTATAATTGTGTGTGTGGGTGTGTGTGTGTGTGTGTTTGTGTGTGTGTTCCCGAAAACAACATTTTACCACTAGTTTACTCCTTCCGCTCCTCCCCGTCTTAATTCTCTGCAGGATGGTTATAATGTGGCTGCAGCACTGCAGTTAGTGGCAAAGTTAGGGGGGAAAGTTGCTGACGTGGGGCAAAACAAGAGGGTGATGCATTAGATAGCCTCCACAGCCTCAGTCAGCGTCCAGCAGATCCCGCAAATTAGCAGTAGACCCGTCAGTCCAGGTTTGTTGGTTTGGTGCCCTGCCTGTGTGTATTTGTTTGTCGGGGAGATGGAGAGGGATATGGAGGGGGAGAGAGGGCGAAGTACGGAGAGATAGGGAGGGGGAGAGAGGGCGAAGTACGGAGAGATAGGGAGGGGGAGAGAGGGCGAAGTACGGAGAGATAGGGAGGGGGAGAGAGCGAGAAGTACGGAGACGGAGCGAGATGGAGAGAGAGAGATGGAGGGAGAGAGAGATGGAGAGATGCGGCGAAGGAGGTTTGTTGTTGAGCAAAGGCTTCGGTGATAGATGTTGGCAAAGCGCTTACAGGGCATTCTGAGAGGTAGCGGTGTATGTCAAATGCCCAGCAGCCATCGGTTGTTCCTTTAGGGTAAGGGAATAAGGCCGCAAGCAGACTCGAGTAGTCAGTCCAGCCAGGAACCACTACACAGCGAGGGGGTAAGGGAGCTGTGTAGACCTAGTCATTTGATTTAAATATAATATTGAAAATAATCCAGCTCCGTTTATTTCAAGATGACCTTTGGGGTCATTTGTGTTGATGCCCTACAGCTGTTAATCATATATACCGGTAACTTGATTGTGTCCACACTCGGGTATGCACCTTCCTATACCTGTTATTACCGGTTCCCAAGATAAAATGCCTTCAATATATGACCTACTAAAGTGGCGTCCACTACCATACTTACCATACTCATTCGAACAGTGTGGGTTTTCCTTTGAAAATATGTTGCTTCCCTCCCACTGAGGATGTCCGCTTGAATAAGTACAAGAATAGACAGAATATATTGACTTTTTCGTGGTTTGATATTTTGCATAATACAAATGGCGATTGGGATGGAGTGATGGTATTTAATGTTGTCCCCTCAGAAATGTGATGCATTAGGGGAGACAAAAATGATTTCCGCTAGGGTTAGTTTGCCCTCTCGGATATTATGGTATGGCTCCTGTGTCCAAACCCATTTAAATAACATTTTACGTTGATCTGGTCCTCAAGAGATGCACCTGATGCGCCCTACACGTTGCAGGATGTCGGCCTCTAATCAAAGACCCTTTCCCCCCCCACCCCCCCGCATCTACATCATAAGGGAATGATCAAGCAGCTTATCTAGAAGGGAGCATAAACCAGTGCTGTCCACGGTGGTGGGCAAGGCGTTATTACCCTAATCCCCCCCCTGTTATGGGGGTGTCCAGGCCCACCACCGTGCAATGCTTACCCGGGACCCAGCGAACCGGCAAGGACAACAGACTTTAACGAATGAATCTTCATCTTAGATTACCCAGTACGCCGGGGAGAAGTCGCAGGAAGCTGAGGAGATTGAGAGGAATGAATGAAAGGGGCTCAGCGTGGCGAGGCCTCCAGAGTCCCCTCGGTCTGGTGTCTTATCCTCGTAGTGCCTCCTTCCCACACACACGTCAGTGCTTAACCAGGGGATCGGGGGGGGGGGGGGGGGGGGCTTGAGGCTGTCATAGTACCAGCGATGAGCTGCCCTCTCTTCTGCCTTCACCTCTCCACATCGACTCGGAAGCCCTCTCATCGCCCTTTGCATAGACGCCGCCGACAGACAAATACGATTTTATCGATTCAGTCGAAGACGCAATTATGAAGGAAGAGGGAGAGGAGGAGATGGGTTGATTGTTCACAGCAAAGACACTTCATTACAGATGGAGGGGGAGCCGGTAGAGAAGGGATGTAGTTAATTCGCGGTCCTTGTGCGTTTGTATGAATCGTCTTTCGCGGAATGGGAAATGGACTAACAAGAAAATGGTTTGAAAATGTATCTTTAACTTGGTCTTTGCTTCTTCAACCAATTATTCTGTGTTACATGTGTTACATGTGTTTCTGTGTTACATACCTGTATGCGACTAACTTCTGAATGCCCATCATTGGCCAGTTGAACAACAAACATTTCCTGTCTTTTCAAAGTAAGATTTTCTTTGCGTCAGAAGCAAGGACACGCATAACAAGGAGCTTCATCTGTTCCAGCAAAAACATTATTACAATTATCGTTTATTTCTGGGAAAAAAAAAACCTTTTTTCTATTGCTTCAAAATTGGAGCATTGGAGTGTTCTCATGAATCTGAAAAACAGCTAGAATAGATAACATATTTGACTAATTTTGTATCCCACAAGGTCGTACCAGGATAGAGCTAAAGGGTTCAGATGTTCTGATACATGGGACTATTTTAAACAGCCTAAATATTCTGAAGGGATTAGACCCTTTGTGTTAACAGGAGGTTCATGCTCAGAGTTGCTTCATGCAGTTGAGGCCCGGCGGTCTCTTAGTGCAACTGAGGAAGGGGTCTGTCGTCAGCTGAGGAATGAGTTACATCTCATAAGTCATGAGTCAACCGCACATGAGGGGGAGGGGGGGAGGGGTCACCTGCCACTCAAACATTGAGTGAAGCACATTCACTGAACAAAGGTTCGATTTTACACACATACTCATACTGGATGTATCTGTTCCAAAAAAAAGGTAGAAATAGTAGGGAGGTATGAGCTGTTACTTAATATATAAAATAAATAATAAATGCCTGGCAGTTTTGTGTCAGTATTTGTGATCGCTCACTCTCTTGAAAACAAATATAAATGCTAACATTCCGCCTAGAAGTTATTTTAAATCAAAGGATTTGTTTACCACACTTGTCCACACGTGTGCAGAAAAAATGTAGTCATTTGTGGAAATCAAAGCTGCATGACTAACACCTTCTAAAGACTTGAAACAAATGTATTACTACATATTGGACATTGTTAATCTTTATTTCTTATTCAATATCCTGCACAGTTACACTTTTATATCTCGTCTTTCCTTTTCTTTGTCGCACTAACATGATCAATCCCTTGTGTGTGTGAAAGCCTCCCTGGCACTAAAACACATTCTTCCTCTGATTGGAAAAAAGCTATTAAACACATGAATGGGAGAGATGGAGAGATGGGTAGAAAGAAAGGTTTTCGTCTTTTAAAACAAAAGGCTTTGGACAGGGGAATTAGTGATGTGACGCATGACATCGTGGGAGAAGACTTTCCAAGCGGAGGGGGGCATGAATCACTGTCCCCATGAGTCTGCGGGTGCCATGGCAACGCAGAAAGGGATGTGGTGCAACCTTTTCCACCTTTTCACAACACCAAACGGCTTAGCGACCGCGATCCATCCAAACCTCCAGTCTCATCGAGGCTGACGGCCATGCCAAAATCCCTCAGTCCGACGCCTCTCTGTGGGATTGAGAGGCCGAGGGTGGCCAGCGCTGGAAGACTGAAGGCATTGAATCAAGGATGTGGTTCGACGTGGTTCAAGGGAAATAGCCAAATGAGTGGTAGACATAGAGAGGAGGGGGGGGGGGGGGGGGGGGGCGTAAAGGCAAGAAGATTACAAGGAATAGTCACAGTAAATCTCTAGTGCACCCGCACAGAGCTTTTCATGGTCCCAACAACCCAACCCCTTTTTGAATCGAGGCAGGCGATGCTGAAATTGTCGCTTCAGTCGACTGCAGTTATGGCAATAGAAAGTGATTTGTTGCGTTGGCTTGTTGTGCTGTCCCTGCTGACAACCCTATGTGTTGAGCTTCAAAATGTCCACACACACACACTCCCCCTCCCCCCGCACACACACACATCTTTATGATTTAAATCTTCTTTTCTTCCTCCGTGTTCGTTTATCTATTGGAATTTTATCTGCACCTCTCACATCTCATCAGTATGGACACATGAAGAGAGCCATGAATGTCCGTATGGTAGGCGACCAGCGGCGGCCAATAGAACTGCCTCCATATATTCAGAAATGTGAAAATGGAATAAATGTGAACATCATTTTTCAGTTGGCTCATTATCCGTGCTGAAGAACACGACGGAGAGGGATGGCAGTGGATCTGGGGACAGCAGGACGTAATGGCTCCTAAAGGATATCTACACATAATAAGTATGATTGCTATCAAGGCGCTTTGATTCTCCAATTGTTCTACCTATAAAGTATCTTCCATCTTCTCGACCGGCCCCCTCATTACGAATCAGATCCTGGTTTGGGTAAAGATTGCTGTAATCGGTCGTGGTATCATCTGCATTGTCCAGACATCTTGTCTTTTGTTCTGGGCTCCCACATTCAAATTATTACATTGACAAACAATCTCACCTTTGTAAAAAAAAATAAAAAAGTGTGGAGAATCTACGTCTTTGCAATAGACACACTACCCGAATACACGTAGGCAGAGGGAAGCTCAAGCATTGATTATCTTCTGTGAACTGGGGATTCTAAACCTTCAGAGTGTGTCCAAATTACATTTGTGCAACACATCTTTCGTCCTTATAACATTTGAGTTGTGCGGTTTCTGTCATTTTCTATCATAGTAGCATTGAGAATTATTTATTTTTGTAAGCGGGTGCAGGCATGTAGCCTACTACTGTAGCTGTGTAGTGTGTGGAGAGAACTAAACAGAAGAGCTAAACAACTCTCTACTTGTGTCATCGATTTGGGTTTGGGTTATTTAGCGTCCCAAAAAAACCCCAGAGGTTGGAGATACACTGTCCAAGCCCGGGACAATGAGCAAAAGAAACCCGGAGCATGTCCTGTTTCATAGTAGCATGAAATTGTAGCACTGAGTATGGACCCCGACACAGCAGCCGAAGTCATCAAGACAAACATTGTTTGCCCTGGAAGACACTGCTGGCTGTCCCATCATTTGGAATCGGTGCAGGAGATCCAGCCAAGGCTGTGTCTTCTGTGAGGGCAAGCCGTGCAAAGTCGTTATTGGCGCTATCTATTCCAGTTAATAGCTCACCTGGGAATGGAGCTTCTGTTAGTGGACTCTGAAGAGACTGCTTGAAGAAATTCAGAATACGGTCACATGTGGTGTTGTCTATGATTGGGTCCTTGACTTCTACACACGCCTCATCAGGATAGGGCAGGAAATGCTCAATTTGTTTCACTATTATTATGGTACACAAGAAAATGTATGTACGAATCCTCTCTTCTGTTTACCTTTGTCCACACACGGCAAAGCTAACACAGTATATTCATGCGCCTGTTGCGAAAATAAATCCCTATGCAGCTTATCAAAAATGACGTCAAATGTTTTGAAGAAATATGTAATGCTTGTTTAAATGTCATTTGAAATGCTCTGAAGGTTTAATAACAGAAGCTTATTCTCAGGCTTGACTCTGCTTCCATGTAGCCTACTCTGCTAGCATCATGGCTTTCTCCCAGCAGTAGAATCTCTGGATTTCTATGTGCAAAGGTCACATTGGTGTCATTGTACTCTTTTGAATGTGGGAGCCCAGACAAAGAGAGACCAAGCTCTATCCCAAAACGCCTTCATTTCTTATAAAAACCAATGAGTCATCTGCACAATGAATAAGAAATAAAATATGGACTGAACAATTCAGCAGCTAGTGAAATCTAAACTCCACATGAAACGAACAAATCATGCATCTTTCAAGACCACATTCCATGTCCTTTGAAACGATATCCATTGCTTACAGATAATTCATCTTTGTACAAAAAATGAAACTCTATCAAGAGAGGAAATTAATATATTTATATTTAGGTCATTTAGCAGACGCTTTTATCCGAAACCGACTTACAATAAGTACATTTTTCAGAAGACGAGAAACAACAATATATCGCTGTTGGTACAGGATGTTCCAACCAAGTGTCAAGCACTAGCAATCGCTAGGTTAACCCATTCCCTGTACACAATAAAGATAGCTAGGCTATATATGAACAACCACATAATGTAGACTACCAGGCACCGAGTTCTGCTTTTCAAACATAGCACTAGAACTCCCTCTTCTAAACTCTTCCAGCTGATTATTTGCTCAGCCTCAGAAGACTCATGGAGCCATATGCAGCGGGTTGAAAGCTGCGCCATGGGCTGTAACACACGCAGAGGTTGCCGCTCATCTGTTCCGCCCTCGCTGGCAGGTGGAAGGCACGGAGGACGATTTGTTTACAGCGCAGCGCAATGTAATTCCGGGACTCACAACCTCGCGGCTCGGACAAGAAGATATCAAGGCGGGTGTTTTAGAGTCACTTAAGACGAGCAAGACAATTAGCCGCGATCGAACAAGCAAGTGTGTGAACGCGCACTTCTGTGGTGTGTGTGTGTGTGTGTGTGTGTGTGTGTGTGTGTGTGTGTGTGTGTGTGTGTGTGTGTGTGTGTGTGTGTGTGTGTGTGTGTGTGTGTGTGTGTGTGTGTGTGTGTGTGTGTGTGTGTGTGTGTGTGTGTGTGCGCGCCCGCACCCGCGCCCGCCCGCACCGGACGGCGAGGTTGGGACGGGAGGAGTGTTTCTTAATTAGCTTAGTGTTGGCAGCGGAGCTGGAATGGGTGCCTTTGGACAATCAATTCATCCCTCGCTGCTTGTGCGGTGCCCGGCCGACGAGTGTAGAGCCCAAGTCATCGGAACCCCCCCCCCCCACTGGGAGCCATTCTATTGAGGAAACATTCTCCTGTTTTATTTAGTTAGGCGGCGAGGCTCGCGTTTTGCATATTCCTGCTGCTTTGTTTGTTTTGATGATGTATATCTACGCTATATATAACGTTACCGACCGTCCTCTGAAGAATTCTCCCACGGCCTACTTAAAAATGTTCATTGTCTTTCGCGGTGTGTTTCTCATTTTATAAGGGATTAATGCGCGTTTGAAGTATTCCCTCGGTGGCCATTTTGCCTTTTAATCTAAGTAAGAGCGATGTCGGTGTCTCCGGGCCCCAGGAAGTAAATGCATATGATAGATTGGCCCACCTCCATTTTGCATAACCCCTTTGTTAAGTCCCTTTAGTAAAACCCCAGTAAAATGCATCCTCTGCTACCAAGGAAGCCATTGAATCAACAAGAGTAGGGACGAGATCTAGATGGATTTCATAGTGACATGAAGATCAAGGTCTAGTGTGAAGGGTTTGAGAGTCTGAAGTTGGGTACATGCATTTGGCTCAGGGCGTAGAGTGGGTTGGCTGGTAACCTGAAGGCTTCTAGTTCGATCCCCGGCTCCTCCTAGCGTTGAGCGTCGAGGTACCTCACCCTGCCTGCTCCCGACGAGCTGGCTGTCGCCTTGCATGGTTGACACCGCCGTCGGTGTGTGAATGTGCGCGTGAATGCGTGAATGTAAGGCAATATTGTAAAGCGCGTTGAGTGGCCACTGATTAGAAAAGTGATGTATAAATGTAGTCCATTTAGTTTTACAGGAAAGTCGATTTTGATTGTACCTTAGTTTTTCTTTTGTTTGATATGGGTTTGTGCGAATGGTTTCATGTGTCCTTGAGCGGTGAGCCTGAACAAACCGTAATAAAACGTATGACGGTAAGCTACGTCTGGTAGATCCCCCTCATTTATAAGTCTGATTCAGAATATAATAGGCTTGTTTGTAAGTAGCTTATAAGATGTTTAGTAGGCTGATGAAGCCTAAGTGATCCAACTCCTTTTGTACAGGCATCAGCATTCATACATCAGCATTCACATTGGAAGCACTGGCAGTATATTTCTCATTCAGCAGCAGCCTCCTGTAACGTACACAGCTGTTTGCTATTGCGAACACGCACAGGTTTACACAATCGATAGACATGTGAAGGCAAAAGAGCATCTACTTGACCGGTCACTGAACTCTCATTATATTAATTCACATTAATCATACATTTTCTCCTACTCATCCGATGTAAATCTCCGGTATTATCACTAAAGCAAACGCCCCGACAGCCTGTCAATAGAAGGAGGGAGGGAGGGTGAGAGGGGGGAGGGGGGGTGTTGCTGCTGCATACTGCAGATGTCTGATTGATCTGTGAGCTGATCTACATGGGAGGGGGAAGGTAATGAGCCAGGCAGTGAGAGGAGTATATCTGTGTGTGCAAGGACACATCATAACTCTCACCCAAAGACTTTATTTGGCTTTTAGTTCAATGCAGTTGGTTAATTTATTTTTTTCTCGGAAGTGTTTGTTATTTCATTCAGTCTATGAGAGTACCTGGCTGGAACTATAAAAGCAGAGCTCAGATTGCCTCATCCTCGCAGAAAGCTTTTCAAATTTATTGTCAAGGACAACGGAAAGTGGTGTTCAGAGAGTCCCTCATTTGCTTTGCGTGATACGTTTCCAGGTAAAAAATTGTATTTGATCGCGACGCAAAGTAACAAAATGTGAGTCCGTTGTGTGTTGGCCCTTTTGCAGAGTCGATGGACAATGTAGGGATATTTTAGCTTGGGAGGGGGTTACATTTATTCAATTAGGGATGCATATACGCCACACTTATTGTATGTGGTATGTCGTGGTACTTAAAAATAGTACTTAATTGTGAAGCATCTTACCCTTGCTATCTTGGCTGTATACGGGGAATGGGTTAACCAAGCGATTGTTAGTGCTTGGCACTTTGTTGTATGAACATCCTTACTGTATCGACAGCGATAGTGTTTCTCTTTCTTCTGACAAATGTACTTATTGTAAGACGCTTTGGATGAAAGCGACTGCTAAATGCCCTGAATGTAAATGGAAATATCTAAAACTGCCTTTTTAAACATTACTAATTCAGTCTCTGGGCGTGTACGAATGGCTCCTACTCCTCCAAGGCATCTGAATGACTAAATATTGTGCACAAGGTCTTCAAGGATCCAACACATATTTAACCTTTCACTGATTAGGCTCTGTTCAGTTTATCACTGTCGCAATTTTTCTCCCTGATAAGGAAATCACATTGTGAGTGGTGATTATTCAAACGTTTATAATCTCTCAGCCTGGCGTTCCATAGATAGAGGAGGTGCACATTGAATATGCATGTAATTTCTCCCCCCCCCCCCCCCCCCCCCCATAATTGATTTGCTTGTAAACAGCTTATTAGTACTAAGATTGCTTTAGGACTCAATAAACTCATCTCATTAGCGGAGGAACGCATCGTGCCTGATTCATGTGAGTCTTGAATGCCGATGACGCTGCGCTGTTTCGCCACAGGGGGAACGGTCCCAGTGATAACAATGAGGACCTGCGTAACCACTTCAGACGACAACACACACACAAACAAACAAACAGAAGCACTATCGAGCCAGCGTTTATGTTTGGGCGCTGTTGGCCATTGTTCACCACACACACACACACACACACACACACACACACACACACACACACACACACACACACACACACACACACACACACACACACACACACACACACACACACACACACACACACACACACACACACACACACACACCCCCCGACCGTGGAGGGAGTTATGCTATGTGCCAGTAGGGCTGTATAGGCATGGCCATCTGCAGTGGCACCGTCGTGTCCGGCTGGGCAGTTGTCCACACAATGGCTTTTTTATCATTGTCTGGCAAAGAGCAAGATGTTGGGAATTGATTTTTGTCTTCGTCTACTCCCCTTAACACACACACAAACAGACACACACAAACCCACACTCGCATCATCCCAATCATATCGAGGCCTGGTAATGATTGGCTCTGTGTTTTCTTTTACAAAGGGCCGATACCTCGCAAACTATTGTTGCAGCTGAGACTGTGTATGACCGTATGTGATTGTGTGTGTGTGTGTGTGTGCTTTATGCTTTAAAACATGTTAACTGTGTGTGTAATACAGCCTTATTGTTCGAGGCATTTCTGTGTTTCTGTGAGTGCATTGTGCTTTAAAACATGTTAACTGTGTGTGTTACAGCCAAGTGTGTGTGTGTGTCTGTGTTTGTGTCTGTGTGTCTGTGTGTGTGTCCATGTGTCTCTCTGTATACGTGTGTGCGCCTGTGTGTGTGTCTGTATATGTGTGTGTGTGTGTGTGTGTGTCTGTATATGTGTGTGTGTCTGTGTCTCTGTATCTTTGTGTGTCTCTGTGTGTGTGTGTGTGTGTGTGTCTGTGTATATGTGTGTCTGTGTCTCTCTGTATACGTGTGTGTGTGTGTGTGTGTGTGTGTGTTTGTGTGTGTGCGCCTGTGTGTCTCTCTGTGTCTGTGTGTGTGTGTGCACCTGTGTGTGTGTGTGTGGTCTGCACAGGTATGTGGTTGGCTTTGATCGTGGGCACCGGGTGCGTCTTGGCGAGGGCTCCTCAAGTATTTGGCGGCGGGAGGAGAGGCAACAGGACGGTCGGTACTGCTCAGCGGCTGCTGCCTCAGTGTGTCTGCATGAGCCGCACTCATTAGGAGGCGGGGGTGCGGACGGAGAGCTGGCAGGGATCACATCTCCATTACACACGACGCAGAACAGCCCCCTGATGCATTAGCCGGACCTTGGTAATGACCCCCCTTTTTGTTGGGTTGGCCGTCTTATGAGCCAGGTGCGCGGGTGATTACACATCGGGTTCTGGAGTGAGTAAATAATAACCGTACCCGAGTAGACATGTACACAGTCGACGCCCGTGTGCATCGACACGGAGCTGGCCCTGCTCACCTCAGCAGATGTAAACCCGCACATCGCTACAACTGTAGAGAAACTAGAACTGTTGTCAAGGCTGCGAACTCTGTTAGGTGTGTGTGGGTGTGCGATTTGGAGTCAGCATGTTCAGCTCTGTACACTAGAGCCTAGAGACAGAGTGATGGATGGGGAAGGATGAAGACGTAGGAACACAGGCAGACAGTCAGGCAGGCTCACAGACAGGCAGGTGATAGAAATACACTCGGGCAAACACAGACAGAGGGACAGACAGACAGACAGACGGACGAATCGACTGAGTGGAGCGTTTCGGATGAGAGACGGTTCGAGGGAGGAGGTTATCAATCACATCATTTTGGAAAAGTGTGATTGATTGTCTTCTTCGGGGAGTTTTTTCTGTCTGGAGCGTGTCTCGACGGGGAGAACATACACGCCATGACTCGACTTAACTTTGCGGTTAAAAAGGGAAATACCATCTGCACCCCGGCAGTCGGCCCGTGTGGGCACGTAATCGTACGACTGCCACGGCTGCTCTCGCGTCGTTCTCCCGCTGATAAAACGGAGATGTGGCGCATCGGGAAGGAATGACGGCAGACATACGTCCACACGTGTGGGAACTCCCCAAGTTCACACCACCACAGAGGACAAGGGCGTAAAATAAATGACCTTGTGACACATTATCTACGACAGCGGTGACATGCTCTGTGCAGAGTCCATTAGGAGGGAAGATTAATGCCTCTGCCTTGATATCCCCCATTATGTGCAGCGGCCGTGCCATGTCGTGGGCCATCTCCCTAGACGGGGCTGCCGTCATGGGTGTGATTGTGTGTATAGCGCGGGGGGGGGGGGGGGGGGGACTACACTTGGTCTCTGCCATCAATCTCTTTACTACATTGACTCCCTCTTCACTATGAACTGAAACAGGTGCAAGTGGCGGCTTTATTCATCATCCTCCCTTGTCCTTTATCTATAAATAGTAAATATCCCGTATTTGACACACTAAAAGACTCAAGAGTCACCTCGACTCAGCCTCCCCCCAGACTTATTCAATCTGAACAAGATTTAGATTTTGGAGTAAAACAAAACTTACTGATGCCAAAACTCAAAAATAAATCAGTATTTTATCAGAAATCCCCTTCCTGTCGTTACATACATATAAGTATATATTTATAAATATAGTGGGATTAATGGGCTTACATTACTAGCACAGCTCTCACTCTGAGACCCTAGCAGTAAAGCGTACGCGTTAACCATGATGCCATTACATTAAGTACCCCCAGTGGGGAAAATCCCACTGCTTGCTTTCGGGCTGATGACAAGCGTTTTTGTTTTGTTCTTCAAGAGACGGCGACGCATTGACTGTGAAAAAGTGACAGAACCTAACATGTTTTTCCATAAAAAGCACATTTTAAGAGCATTGCGCTTCGGCGAATGCATCAGAGAGCAATGAACTTAGACGAAGATAAAAGATACATTAGCACAACATTAGCCCAACATGGAGCACACCGACGCAAAGCAGCCTTTAAAACCAGAAGCGAGAGGGTAATTTGAAGGTAGAGGTAGAAATGGAGTACTTTAATCATATGTTTGATGTATAAAAGCCTAAAAGATTAAAGGAACAGTGACCAGGAGTTGTGAACTGAGGCCAGATTGACTGGCTCAGCAACACACCCAGAACACCAGAATGTGATTTATTAATGTGAAGAGCCTCATCACATTTAGGTGTAGTACTTTTATTTTATTATGCTATTTACGACCCATCTTGACATTTTCTGTGTTTTATTCATGTAGTAAATTAATAGGTTGTTCCTGTCAATTTTTTTATTACATATAATATACTTATGACATACTCCATGCACTGCACTTGATGATTCCCAAGGAATAAAAGAATAGTTTTATTTTTAGTATTTCAAGCAAACATGCCAATATAAAGCTGAAACTGTCGATTAAAAGGTCCACTGGACAGTTGATGGTAAGCAGAATCAGCCTTAAGTAAAACCATTGCACCAGTCACAGCACCTGCCTGCTTCCATCTCTCTCCATGTCACCTGCAGCAGGACATAGCGCTGTAAGCACTGCTTACAGTGTACATGTCATTCAGCAGCCCGGCGTCGACACACAGGTGTGCGTCACACAACTTGTACTTGCGTTGGTGAAGGAGTCCTTAAATGTCCGCCGGGGGGGTAGAGATTCTAGCATCGCCCACGGCAACTTTTTCTGGTGTGCAGTGCACCTCCTCTGAGCTCCGAGAGTTCAAGGAGAGCTACTAGTTCACTGAGAAATCCTGCGAAGGACGACGCCATAATGTTTTGATGAAAAAATTATTTGATCCCCTGTGGTATCGTCGACTCAGTCTCTGGCTAAGTATAACTAGGAGAGTAAATGTTCAACACGTGGATCGTTCAGAGGTACAAGGTAAACGGGCTTGCGTTCTGGAGGTGATTCATGAAGCATCTCTCGAACACAGGTAGGAATTCAGTTGATATTGGAAGTGGGCGGAATGGTAAGTAAGTCAGGCCTACCGGTTTTAATTTACCCAGGTAAACCTTCGTCTATCTTGGCTAGGGTGGAAATTGGCAAATAGGCCATGCTTGTGCTGTTTAACTTATCTACAAACTCATAAAACGTTATATATGGTGTTGACCAATATGTGGAGAAGAAGCCATTCATAACTGGTGTTAGCACAACACAGTGGTACAATGAGGTACTGATGTTAACTTGAAACGTGGTCGAAATAATGCAGTGACAAAAACAATTAACATCAGCGCTGCGCGGTCCGCAGCCAACACTAAGCTAACACCAAGGTGATATCGTTAAACTGTTCCTGAACCTCTTTATTAAAATAATAACTTCATTCCAGGCCTGCCCCAACTCCCCCTTTTTATTTTGTATCCGTCTCAATCAAACACAGCCTGCAGCCAATCAGGGACATGGTTGACTGGGTTTGAAGCACGTGCTTTAATCTGATTACGGCTTCGACCAAAACACAGCCAGGAAAGGTTTGTCCCGCGTCATTGAGAAACAACCCAATGAATCGTTGCACCGTTGCATTGCACTGGAATTTGGATATTTTCATCCGAACCCTACAATAGCTCTAAAGCGACGTTGCAGTGTAAATTTCAAGAAATGCTAAACTAAACGTTAATGCTCAAAATATTGCGACGGCATTTGCTCTTAACTCATGACTCGGATGTACACCGAATTATTCAGGGCCCACTACTGGATCCAAAGGAAAGGCATGATCACTGGGGCAGGCAAGAGCGAAGCTGTGAAGACCTATCGCTTGCCGTTTTAGTTGTGGTTGTGATCATGTGATGGGATGTATTTTATTTAATGACTCACACACTACTTTGATAGAGCACCTTAATAAAAAAGTAGGATAAATGTAGGCACTTATTGCATATTTTTTGTTTTACCATTCATCTTCCAGTAAGGGTTCACGCAGTCAATAAAGCAATTTAAAAAAAGACTTATTCCAACAAAACAAAGTCTACTTTTAGAACGAAAACGCTTTTAATTCAGATCGGCACACACGGGGATGATTCAATGATTACTACTTCCTCGCTGGTTTGTTATTGCCGTGCGAGGCGAGAGGCAGAAACCTCGGATGACCCAGTTTTACCGCCGTCTATACTTTTGTTTGGGGGAGAAACGGCAGACGAGACCGCCCGGAATGCCAGGCCTAAAAATCTATTTACTTCAACAAATCAAGGTTCCTTCGTGGCTCAGAAATCTGGAAAAGTTGTCATGAAGACGAAATATCATCCAGAGTTCAAAGACTAATGTTTCAGCCGGGGAGAGTGGTGGGCCCTGACCACTCTGTTTCCAGTAGATAGCCAAGGGCCGCACCCGTATCCCTGCCTCTGAACTCACTGACTGGCGGGGAGAATATGCCAGCGTTTCCTCATAAGCAGGCTGGAGAATTAGCTTTTATTTCTCCAGCCGTGTTGTGTAGATACTGAATATTCTTGGGGGATGGATGTCATGGTGATATAATTACAGTATCATTTGTGGGAGAAACTTAACGTGCTCAATCTATAGCATTCGATTTTATGTTATCGTATGAATGCTCTATCGACTATTTGTTTAAATAAAATATCCATCCAAATATGTCACGCAGCAACTCATGATTCACAGCATCGGTTTTTCGATTATGCTTTGGCTCAAGTTCACTTGACATTTCTTTTGTTTTGCCAGAGAACCTTGTGTTTTATCGACGGTTTAGTCCATAAAACATTAAATGGCCTTGCTCCAGACAACCTGTTTCTGAGTTGCTTGTTGATTATGAGCCAGGCAACCATCTTGGGTCATCCCAAAGTGTTGCGCTGTTCAGTGTTCAGAACCAGGGTGATGTATGCTTTCGAGCTTCAAGCTTTTTTTTTCCAGAGCAAGGGCAATATAGGCTTTGGACTAGTTTGTATTCAGAAGCAGGGTGATGTAGGCTTTGGACTAGCTTGTGTTCAGAACCAGGGTGGTGTAGGCTTTGGACTAGTTTGTATTCAGAAGCAGGTTGATGTAGGCTTTAGACAAGCTTTTTGTTCAGAACCAGGGTGATGTATGCTTTGGACTAGCTCGGTGCGCTACATTGCGCATCTTTCCCACATTCGACTTCTCTGGGGACTTGTGTCGCTGTGTAATAGTTTGGGAGGTGTGTACAGTTACCCTGGTTCTCTTTATGTTTTGTCTTTTTAAAAGCAAAATGAAATGCCCAATTTGTCTTTACTGTGGAAGCTACCCAACTTCTTAAAATACATGAAACACTTTAATCCCAAATCAAAATAAGGGGGATTATGCAAAGTTCTGACCTGATTTAAATGGAACTTCTCTCCTTTTTCAGCCCAGAGTGAGTGACCGCGATCCAGCGGTGCTCCACATGCCAAAGTCAAAATGTTCATTTGGCTGTGTCTGTGCTAAACATCTGCATGGTGGCAGCTTGGGTGTGTGTGTTTGTGTTTTATGACCGATGATGAGACACACAAGCCTACCCCTGGCTGATGGTGTTGGCCACCAGAATGTGGTATAATCTTTCAGCCCTACCAGGACAGAGGTTGGGACGTGTGCACTGGGCTGTCTTTTTATTGTAAGACCCCATCCCCCACTACCACTAATGCTGATCTTTTGGACACATTTATGAAATATCTCTCAAATGAAAAGAGATGTGAGCGAAAGAGTTTCTCTCATATTCTACAATATACAACTAATCAGAATAATCGCGTGTGCTCTCATGTCTGACGCACATCACCATCAGCGCAAAGTTTTCAACTGCATATTGTATTGTTATATCGTGTAGTGCCGAGAGACGGGAGTCGGAGGCGGAGTATCCAGCACAAAGTTTTAATGAACACAATACAAAAAGCCGTTCATTCGTAAAGTCAAAACCGGACTAAACTGGACGGTCGTTCCGTCCGCTAAACGGGTCCGGGAATAAACACCCCCCCCACCCATAGTTCCGTGGGTGAATTATGATAACCACCACACAAGCCCCCCCAGAATTCACCCATAGTCAAAGTCCTCGTGACGGAAAGGGGCGACGACCCGACCTCGTCTCGAGCGGATGACAGGGGCCGAGGAAGAGGAAGCAGCAGGTACGTCGGCGCCGTCCGCCACCCCGGAGGTCCCGGGGGTCAACAAGGTCGCTGGAGTGTCAACGGCCAGCGCGGGGCGCGGCGCAGGCGGACGTCCCCGGCGTGGGGGTTGCGCCACCTCCACCGGTCTGGAAATGTCCACGTTAGCCGGCTTAACCCTATCCCAGGAAACGGTCTCAGGCCTACCCCCGACGTCCACCACCAGGCACTTGTTTCCATGGCTCAAAACCCTGAACGGGCCATCGTAGGGAGGGCGTAGGGGACCACGGTGGGCGTCGTGGCGAATGAAAACATAGTCCACCGTGCGCAGATCGGGGGGCATGCGGAAAGTGGGAGTGCCGTGTTGCGACGTGGGAACAGGCGCGAAAACCTTAGCGGTTTCCAGCAGGGAGGAACGTTGTTTGGCCGCCGACCAGGGGACCGAGGCGTCGGGAATAAAATCGCCTGGCACTCGTAGGGCCTGCCCGTAGACAAGCTCCGGCGAAGAGGACCGCAGGTCCTCCTTAGGGGCGCACCTGAGGCCGAGCATCACCCATGGCAGCCTATCCACCCAGTCGCCGTCCTTCAAGCTGGCCCGTAGGGCTGCCTTCATGGAACGGTGGAAACGTTCGCACAAGCCGTTCGCCTGGGGATGATAGGCGGTAGTGCGGTGCAGCTTGACCCCCAACCCCTCAGCCACCGCGTTCCAGAGTTCCGAGGTGAACTGCGAGCCTCGGTCCGAGGAGAGGTCTGAAGGAGTCCCAAAGCGCGCGACCCAAGTGCCGATGAACGCGCGTGCCACGTCAGAAGCCGACGTTGAGGAGAGGGGAACAGCTTCAGGCCAGCGGGTCGTCCTGTCGACCATGGTGAAGAGGTAGGTGAACCCGTGAGAGGAGGGAAGCGGTCCCACCAGGTCGACGTTGACGTGGTCGAACCTCCTTTCGGGAACAGTAAACTCTCCAAGGGGGGCCTTAATATGGCGGTGCACTTTGGATCGTTGACAGTCAACGCAAGAGCTGACCCAAGCACTAACGTCCTTTCTCAGTCCCTGCCATACAAACCTCTGGGAAACCAATTTCACAGACGGTTTCCTGCCGGGGTGGGAAAGGCCATGCAACGCCTCAAAAACGGGCCGGCGCCAGGACAACGGGACCAGCGGTCGAGGCTGGCCTGTGGAGACGTCGCACCATAGCCTCACGTCCGAGCCGTCAACCGCGACCTCCTCCAGGCGCAATCCCGTGTCCGAATCCCTCAGGGCCTGGACCCCATGGTCGGAGGCCTGGTCCACGCTCATGCGGACGTAATCCAGGCCCAGTTGGACAGCCCCAATGACCGTTCTCGAGAGGCAGTCTGCGACCACGTTAGACTTGCCAGCAATGTGTCGGATGTCCGTGGTGTACTCGGAGATGTACGCCAGCTGACGCTGCTGGCGGGCCGACCACGGCTCCGCCACCTTGGACATGCAGAACGTCAGAGGCTTGTGATCCACGAAAGCCGCAAACTCCCGCCCTTCCAGGAGGAATCGGAAATGGCGGATCGCCAGCCAGAGTCCAAGGAGTTCCCTGTCGAACGCGCTGTATTTGCGCTCCCTGGGGGTCAACTGGCGACTGAAAAAGGCGAGCGGCTGCCATGCACCATCAACCCATTGCTCGTGCACCGCGCCGACGGCGTAGTCAGACGCGTCGGTGGTGATGGCGATGGGGGCATCATGCGATGGATGGGCCAACATGGCGGCTTCGCCCAAGGCGGCCTTCGTGGCCTCGAACGCCTTCTCCCTCTCCGCCGTCCAGTCGACAGCCTGGTTAGGGGACTTGTCCTTGAGAGCCCCGTACAGTGGGCGCATGACGTGAGCCGCCTGGCGGATGAACCGGTGGTAAAACGTCACCATCCCCAGGAACTCCCGGAGCGCCCGAGCCGTGTGTGGGCGGGGGAAAGCAGAAATTGCCTCCACCTTCGACGGAAGAGGGGCGGCCCCCTCTTTGTTGATGAGATGCCCCAGGAAGTGGATGGAGGACAACCCGAACAGGCACTTCGCCGGGTTGACGATCAGCCCGTGCTGGTCGAGCCTCATGAAGAGGTCACGTAGGTGACCCTGGTGCTCCTTTTCGGAGGAGCTGGCGACCAGGATGTCGTCCAAATACACGAAAACGAAGGGCATCTCCCTGAGCGCCGAGTCCATTAACCGCTGAAAGGTCTGAGCCGCGTTCCTGAGCCCGAACGGCATACGCAGGAACTCGAACAACCCGAACGGCGTCACCACCGCTGTCTTGGCGATGTCCGAGGGATGCACCGGCACCTGGTGGTAACCGCGCACCAGGTCCACCTTCGAGAAGACCCGCTTGCCCGCCAGGTGTGCTGAGAAGTCCTGGATGTGCGGGATTGGGTAGCGGTCGGGCGTGGTAGCGTCGTTCAGGCGGCGGTAATCCCCACAAGGTCGCCACCCGCCGTCTGGCTTGGGAACGATGTGGAGTGGTGAGGCCCAGGGGCTGTCCGAGCGGCGGATGATGCCCAGGCGTTCCATGTTGGCGAACTCCGACTTAGCGACTTTCAGCCTGTCGGGGTTGAGTCGTCGGGCCCTAGCGTAGACGGGTGGACCCTTGGTGTCTATATGATGCTCTACACCATGTTTCGCCGTGACCGCGGAAAAGGTAGGTCGGGTTATACCGGGGAACTCCCTGAGCAGGCGTTGATATTCGTCCCCCTCTGAGAGGGAGCTGGAGAGCCCGCCGTAAGCCGCCCGACCGCGGGCACATTCAAACGATGAGAACGTCCGTGCGTCCACCAGGCGGTTGTTTTTCACGTCCACAAGCAGATTGTGCGCACAAAGGAAATCCGCGCCGAGGAGGGGAAAGGAGATGTCGGCCGTGACAAAATCCCACCTGAATCGCTGGCCTCCAAAGCACAGGTCCGCGGTCTTTGTACCATACGTGCGGATGGGTGTGTCGTTAGCGGACCTCAACTGTGGACCGTGGACGCCAGGGGCCGTGTCCTCCACCGTAGCCGGCAGGACGCTCCTCTGAGCCCCGGTGTCGCAAAGAAACTCGCGGCCGGAGAGGGCGTCCCTGATGAACAATAGCCGGGTTGACGTGCCTGCACTCACGGCCACTAAAGAGCGCAAGCCTTGGCGTTTCCCGTCGGCTTGAAGTTGCACGGGGACCGGCACCTCTTTGCCTTAGCGCCGAAACGTGCGTGGAAATAGCACATACCATTGCTGGCACTGCCATCGGCGGCTACTGGGGCTCTGTTGGTCAGCCTGTCCCTGTCCGGTGGGTAGGCACTGCGTGTTGGGGCTAGCACTTCGGGTGCGAAACTCTGAGCAGCCAGGAAAAAACGGTCGGCTTCCTCCGCCAACGCGCGTGGCTCAATAATCCTCGTGCCCGCGAGCGCCGTCCGGACCTGGGGTGGCATGTGTTGGAGGAACAGCTCCATGAAGAGGAAGTTAGGTTCTTCAGCACCCAGCAGGTTGAGCATCATCTCCATATGTTCAGAGGGTTTGCTGTCCCCGAGGCCCCGAATAGCCAACAAGCGTTGGGCCCGCTCTGACTGTGACAGCCCAAAAGTCTTCAATAGGAAGGCTTTGAGGTCCCTGTACTTGCCGTGGTCCGGGGGATTCGCTATGAAATTCGCCGCCCGGGTCGCAGTGGATCTCCCCAGCGCCGACACGACGTGGTAGTAGCGTGTGGTGTCGTCCGTGACGTCACGGATCGCGAACTGCGCCTCTGTCTGCGCGAACCACGCCGTCGGTGAAAACTCCCAGAACTCCGGCAACTTAATAAAAGCATTATTCGCCATGTTCGTTTTGGTCTCTGAAGCTTCAGCGAGACCTTCGTCGGGGTCACCAGTGTAGTGCCGAGAGACGGGAGTCGGAGGCGGAGTATCCAGCACAAAGTTTTAATGAACACAATACAAAAAGCCGTTCATTCGTAAAGTCAAAACCGGACTAAACTGGACGGTCGTTCCGTCCGCTAAACGGGTCCGGGAATAAACACCCCCCCCACCCATAGTTCCGTGGGTGAATTATGATAACCACCACAATCGTAACATTGCACAACAGATTAAAATAAGGGAGCCTAATTAAACTATTTAGGCTTATTCTGTTTCAACCCGTCAAACGAAAAGCCGACAGCAGCTATTTCGTCTGATACATGGGCTGGGGCATTGCTCCCAACTTGTTTGTCCTTGTAATCGTAATGAAATGTTATTTAGTACCCTTTTTATGCATGGTATGTGTAACATTTTGCTCTCAATAATCAATCTGCTAATATTTTCTCTCCCGTTTCATGACACTTATTTTTAATCAGTTTAATTAATTTGTAAGTAGTCAGCGTAGGGCAAAAGTGATTAGATTAGAACACTGTGGTATTGCTTGAGGAAACTCCCGTCAACATTTTGCGCTGCGGTCTGCTGCTTGCAGTAGAGACAAGTACGAGGAGATCCTGGGCTGAGGAGGACCATGACCTTTTTTGCAGAGAGCCCATTGGGGACGCACGGTGAATCCCTGTGCCTATTTTACCCTGTTGTGTGGGATTACATCTCGCGGCGGCTCCACTCAGTCTGGGTAGGCGTCACAACATTGCGGAGTAGCATGGCGACAGTGGGCAGAGTGGAGCGTGTGGTCCACTCACTCTTCCCATCGAGAAGCCTCAGCTCAGGGGCTCTGTCATAGAATCACTGCAAATCGATCTCTTCACTGAGAGGAATCAGTTATAGGGCTGTAACGATACACAAATTCACGATTCGGTTTGTATCACGATTTTTGAACCACGGTTCGATTCATCCCACGATTCTTTTAAATTTAAAAAGCATTTTATTTAAACAACACTTAAATACCAATTATCTTAATGTAACATTTAATAACAAATAATTTGGAACACTGAACAGATTTGAACCGAAAGAATACTATTAAAGTATAGCTAAATTAATAAAGAAATAACCAAAGATTGCAGTTGGAGGATGCTTTTTGCTGGTAGGCATAATAGGGCCCCTTTAACTGTTTGGTTGGTTTATTCAAATATCCTTATTAGCGCTTCTTATTAGGCTATGTAGCTTAAATAATGACATAATCAGGCCGTATAGAATGCAACATGTTTAATAGCCTAACTTTCAATAGATGAGGAAAAACATGAACGTCGCAATAACGAGGCATAGTGTTACGAGTAGCATATGTGTGTGCGGGAGAATGGCAGTGTGCGTATGCGTGTGTGAGTGACGTCAGCGAGTGAGTGGACGAGCGAGCGGTAGCGCGTGCGTCTAGTGAAGAAGCGAACGAGTCCGGTAGAATAAAGTACCCATCCTGTCAATAATCGGTGGCCGCTTCATTCCGACCTATAAGCAGACAAACTGCCAGTCAAATCACACAAAACAATAGAGACAGGATCACACAGGCAATTTTTTTCGTGCTTGGCCCACTCTGGATAAATGTCGTTCATATCGCATACTGTGGAGAAATGCAATCCTCCGTAGCCACGGAGAGCTGTGATCACAGAGAGCGGGCATCTCGTCACCTATTTACGGCATCGATAGGAGGGGGTGCTGTCAGCAGACTATTATTTAGACAAATTATTAGCAAATTTCAATCGGACAATTTGAACGAAGAGTTAGAAAGGGCATATCGCGCTTCTGCCTTCTCACACCGCGAGACAGGTTCGTGGCTTTGAGTATCGCGATTTTCGGTTTGATACGCGTATCGTTACAGCCCAGGGGCCGTATCCATTTCAGAAAAAGCTATCGGCCTCATGCATAAACAGTGCAACGCCATGGCTCTGGGGCCCACGATGGCGACTGGAGAACATCCTTCTGGGGATCAGAGCAGAGGCCAACTGCAAACGATAATAAAGCACAATAGTACTTGACAGTATTTCAGTACAAGTTTGGAAAACGAAAAACTAAAATGAATTGTACATCAACGTGAGATGTTGTATGATGTCAAAATGTTTTTTGCCTGTATTATTATTTATTCATGTTTCAATTTCATCAAATGTGCAAATGTGGCACAGCCTTTGAGTTCTCAGAAGTACTTTGATCATGAGACTATCTACTTTAATTAATCTATTACCAATGCTTCATGACTCCTTTCTCCTCGCTCATTTGGTTTGGGCGGGTCTCTGGCACTTCTTATATACAAAGTCTTGTATATATTGTGTTCTACATATCTCTTTCTATTCACCCGTTGTTTCATCAGAAATGGCGTGCTCTACGGTTACTCTACAATTGAATTTCCTGACATAATGAAATAAATTATCTATGCAGAAAGACGCCATTGTGAGTGCACATAAATAGCCAAATCTTTTTCCACACATTCTGTTTGTGGAGGGAGGATGTTTTGAAGAAGCAAAGTCCCCCTTTCCAAAGGGCGTTATGCAAAGATGAAGTGGGTAGTGCTGAAATGTGTCTCAATATCCCATACCTGCACGCCACATCCGTGTGACAGTATTATGCCATTTGAGGTCATTTAGTTTCAGATTGGCTTCCTGGCCCGGGGGGGGGGGAGGATGAATCACTCTCTTCCATTAGATATCTCACTGAGGAGTCGGCACAAGGCGCTTATGTAAGAGCTGGATGTGTCAGCCCAAATACGAAAGCGTGGCGGTAGAAGGAACTGTCTGAGGCGACTTGGACCCCGTTCATATAAAATCGTCGTTCCCTTTCCCCAGACTCATTTGCTACGTGATTCTTACCAATCATCGACTTGAATGAGTTATCTTTTTTACATGAGGTGGACATCGGATAATAACTGATAACTGAACTGAACTCGATTAAGAAAGACACACACCCTGATACGCAGCTTGTCAATCGTGTTGTAATTCAATATCGGTGGAGTAAGTGTACTGGGAATTCAAGAAGAATCCAAGAAGAATCCATCTTGAATTTAAGATTAACTCAATGTGTGTATGCATACATTGTGTGTCTCCATGGCAGATCATAGCTGTCAAATATTCATCATTGTAGTGTTACTTTTACTTTCTCAGAAAAAAATGTTTTCTTCTCAAGGGTGTAGTTGTCAAAGTGACAAGAAATCATCAACTCTGTGTGGAGCAAGCGTGTGAACTGGAGTAAAAGGGGAATTAGAGATTCACGTAGGTGTAGTGAGTTTGAGCGTAAACTCTTGTTACTCATTTTTTGTTGTGTGCATGTGTTGCTGATTCATTGTTTGTCTTCGTGGAAACACATTTGATCACAACAATCCAATTAGAGGCAAAGTACACATCCAATCCTTCAACACATTAGCTTCCGATGCAGATCAAATGTTTTCTAGGCTTTTCTCACATAAGGTGAAGGCATCTTTGGACTGTCACCTCTTATTGACTGAAACAAGCAGAGCTGCATTTGAAGTTGACAATATTTTTGCAGTGCACTGCTCATTTTTTAGTTATTCACAAGGTCTGAATCTTTTCCTGTGCAGTCAGATGTAAACAGAGTCTTCTCATGGACCCCTGCCACAGAAAAAGGACATGTTTCACGTTTGTATTTTCAAAGCACATCTTTTGATGTGGGGTTTGTTTTATTGCAGCATTACAAAGAGGGTGCACATCGCCTCTCAGGGTGTTGGTAAAATGTGTCTGGACCCCTGCTGATTGGCTCCCATTATGCCTTCCGTTTGAAGTTTTGAACTTTAGCTGTCATGGTGTTCTTCAGTACTGCGGTTGACATCCTGCGCGGCCTTTCTGATGGTTTTCTCCAAAGTAGCCCGAGGCAAAAAGGAAAATAATCGAATTCAATCAATAAAGTAGATTTTTTTCAGAGCTGTGCTAACAATGCAATATAGTTCTATGCATATGTTTTTAACCTTTTAAGGCTAAAATAAGAGACACTCTCATCCATACAGATCTTCTAACTAAACTATATCGAGCTCTGATTCTAGCTCATTATTATAGTAATAGTCTCTATAGAAAAGATGAAAATGAGTTCGGAGTGAGACAATATATGGACTTGTTAGGGCTGTAAAAGCAATACGCCTGTGCCAAATGACTACGTAGTGTCCAACTCAACAGATTATCCTGCATTGGGACAACACACATGGTGAAAATACATACTGGGCCCCCCTCATCTCTCTTAACCCCCAATAGAAGTATTGTCCCAACCTTTAACCCCCCCTCCCTCAAAGATCCTCTGGAAAGGCAAAAGCAACACACTTCTCGGCTTTGGATCGGAGGCGTTATCTGGATGTGTTAGAACAGTGTTCCCTCATCAACACATTCTCTGGGGTGTGAAAGCTGTAATTGGTGGGGTGAACTGGCTTTGGTGCCCCAACTGTCACTTTTGACCATGTATAGCCTATGGAACCCCAGTGGCTTGTCTAGTGAGGAGACAACTTCTGCAGCATCATTTTCTGTAACACCTCTCTCGGCCACACTGATCTTGTTGTGTAATAATGTATACGATGAAACACCCAGTATGATAGTTTCCTATTACCTCTTATAGTATTCCGGTTAGCAGTAAAAAAAAACAACGCACTATTTATGATGATGCTATGTAGCATAATCGGCTATTCTGAAGCGGTTAATATAAGTGAAACGGTGGTATTTGGCTCATAAGGGGAATTGTACATCAAAGCAATGGACTGGGATGTGGGGAAACATATTTCCCATCACTGAATTATAAATGTACAATCTAAAATCCTGTACTGTATCATATTATCTCATTAAAATACATTAATTTATTTATTGAGTCAATGTATAAAAGTTGTTTTGTTTGGTGGCATACATTAACTATCCCATCTGTGGTGTGCTGTATTTAGTTATTGCATTACAAAATATTTTCAAATTAAACACTGAGGTAGTGTATTTATGTCCGCACTGTCGGCAGGTGTGTTGTAGATGTTGAATGAAAGACGTCTTCATGTTGTAATTGCAACACAGGCAGGCCCGCAGGCAGACAGACAGACACAGGCAGACAGACGGACAGACACAGGCAGGCAGGCAGGTGCATGTACCATATACCATGTGAAGCTGTTATACCTCGCGGTATTTCTCTTGCTCAGGGCAAAATATGTCCGCTGCTGGGACAGCATAGTATTCAGTTAAGCCAATTGTGTCACGGACCGTGTGCCCTCTATTACCGGGGAAGACATCCTTCCTTCCTGGTGCGTGTCACTGCTCCTGGGACACTTCTCTGGGAACAGCAGCAGAAAGCAACGATCTCGACACAAATCAAACCTTATCCAAACACACCTCCTGAGTAGGCGGGACACGGAGCAATGCATGCACTAATCACTAGGGGTCCCTGATACTATTGCAGACACACTGCTATGTAACACAGACTCCTGCGTCAATGCTCTCTTCCTTACCAAAATAGTTGTTTATCTTTTGGCGTGTTTTATTTTTGCATCGTTCTTGCCGCAAGCAGCCATTCCCTCCTGATTTGCTGACTTCTACGTATCGTTGAGGTTTGGTGGGGAGAAAAGGTGTGCAGCCTTTTGAGCCGATCCTGCGGGGCATATAAGTAGGTCGTGCCGTTGATTAGTGCTGTAACATTTGTCAAAGCATCTGAAAAAGAACAACTGGGACAATTGTTCCTTGTCGTTCAACAAAATGTCGTTCCACGAGCATCACCCCATAACCACCTACGGGGTCAAATCTTTTATGAGCACTTGACTGGAAGCCATTAACACACAATCCATCGCCCATTCTGCTCTGACAGTTGGTAGGATGGATTTGGAGGAGAGAAAAGAAAAACAATCTTCTGCAACAATGTTTTCCCTTCCATTAACGGTTGAGCACAATCGTTGTCAGGCACCACCGCTCCACGTGACCCATACACTGTTTATAGGAGAACCACAAGCCTCAAACACTGGCTGCCTGCTGACTGGTTTGTGGTTTATCGTGTGGGAGCAGCTTATGCCGACATACAGTACTGGACGGGATATTGCCCAACAACTTGGCAGAAGCTCTTGTCTTTTACGAAAGCCTCTCTGGGGACTCCATTAATCATGATACTGGGGAGGTGACGCTCTGAGAGAGGCGAGGTTCAGCTGACGGGCCGACGTTAAAGGGCTGTTTTCCCCCATGTGTCATTGAAGGCCTTCCTTTGAGGGATGGACCTGGGAGTAGTGTTCCGGTTCTGATAGCGGAGAACTGATAAGCCGAGCCGGAGAGCCACAATGAGGCCTAAACACTGTTTAGTCCCCACACCTGAGTTATAGCACATTTGCGGACGTATGAAAGATAACTCGTCTAGAGATAAACCCTTTTTCTCCATCACGTTTCTTGTCAATGGGTGCTTCTCTGAGTCTAGGGTTTTGCTTAGCGGTTGTGCTAACCTGCAAAGGTAAGCATAATCGGAGCATGAAAATGAAGAACTCGCTCTTCTAATACCTGGGGGTTGAGAGGAAAGGGGGAGGGGACTAGATTAGCGTGAAACTGCTAATTTATGCATTGTGTGGTACGGTGTGGTAACACTATGATTAATGGGTGATGATAGGCCTTCAGTGCTAACAGCTGGAGAGCGTTTGACGTCACTGCTGCCTGTGTTGAGCCCACAGAAGTCAGAATGGCTGGGCTACTCCGCCCCCTCACCAGACAGCGTGGAGCGCACAGTTTCAGATCAAATAAACATGAACCCTATCAATACATTATATCACTCATCTCCCTGAACTGCCTTTGAGAACTGCCTCATGGTTCAACTCATTAGGAACGTTTACACATAGAAAAAAGATTTCTGGGAAACTACATTTTACGAGAATGTAACAAATTAACAATACTGGAATCATTCTGTGGGAAGGACAAATCCTTTCCTGAATATAACATTGACAAATATATATTTCTTTATATTATACATGATTATATATATTGTATTTTGATGGGCTTGAATGCACATGTATAAAAATATTTTTTAATTGTCGCTATATCTATTTCCAGATACTATAGATACTTTTTTCCAGAGTAAAATGTTCTCATACAAATCAAATGCATTTGCGTCAATTCTAATATAGTTTGAATCTTTGGTTTTCACTCATTTTGTTTCCATGTACAGTGCATTATCCTCAGCCAGTAATGTGTTTTCCACACGTTGAGCCAGGCTAATTATGTCCAAACTACTATACTATACAAATACAATACTTTGGCTTTACACTACTCACCTCAGTGTTCGATACAGATATATTGCGCAGATGATTTTCTTTGTTTGGTTGTTTTTCTATGTAGCCAATATTGGATTCCAGTGTGAACTTGCCACAGTCGGAACAGACCCGCACCAGCAGAATAACAATAAGAAAGATGTCAAATGCAGCACGCAACGAGCTAACCACTGAGGCCACTGAAGTCAGGGTTTATTTAGAGTATTGTTTACAGTGAGGATCTTCTTTTATCAACTGAACGTTTCCATTTCTAAATCGGTTCAATTCCTTATATTAAAACAAATGTTGTTTTAATGATACAAAAACGTGACGAATGTCGATCTAGAGTGGAACTAAAGTCACATAAATTCCGTTATGATTGTTAAGACTGAGTTCTCATTGCAAAAAAAATGGCCTGTCTCTCACAAGGACCACATATGGCCCACATGAAAATCTAACAGATCAGATTAAATGGGATTTGTGCTGTTCACACTGCTTTGAAGAAAAGCACATCTGAGTCACCGATGGGGAATATTATCTGATTTGGGCCAGCTTCTCGGCAATGTGAACGAGGCATTTGAATCAAGAGCATCATATACCGTAGCTCTTTCAGAAGAGCAGGTGTGCAGTGAGACAAAGCTTGCATTCCCCACATGAATTCAATTATAGAGAGTTGTATAGAAGTTTCACCACATTTGATGTAAAGCATCTTAAAAATAAATGACATATTTTCAGGAGGGAAAACACAGAGCTAACAGGGCTCATTCGACTGTCAACACGATTTTGTCAACGCTCATTACAGCAAGGTGAAGGAGGGTGAAGTCAATGATCTGTGCAGATGGTACCTGCTGTAGGAAGCATTCAAGGCAATGGAAGGATTGTAATGTGTTGAAGCAAGATAGTATGAGTGTTATTTCCACAAGACAACAGCACTGAGTTTAAGATGTACAACATGATCTCCAGTGGTAAAATCAGGTGTGATAGGCAGAAGCTGAATCTAATTGAAACTGGTGGTAAGGAATATATTAGTGTAAGGGGAAGACGTAAATAAACACATACATAAATAGTGTATAAATATATCCATAACAGCTACGGCAGAAAACATCTTGCCCTCAAATTCAAATTAGATCAACATCACATTCAAAGTGTTTGAAAGAAAACCGGTATCAAAATGCAGCAGCATGCGTGAAAGGTATGGTAAAGGTACCTTTTAAACTTCTCATAACAACTGGAGGCTAAGGTCAGGAGAACAAATCCTGCTGCAGGCCTATTTGAAACCTCCGTGGGTTTGTGGTTTCCCCAATCACAAGGGTTGCCAACCTCTCATTTCCCTCTGGGATCTTACGCCTGAACATGGAAACCTTCCATCGAAGCAGCATTTGTTAGATTACACAAGGTCATGCCTATAGCATTCAACATTGTCAAAGGGAGTGTACAAAGAACCATAATCTACATAGCTCGGAAACAATGTCTACTTTATGTAAAACGCTGACATATTCCAATGTGCATAACGAAGTAATGTACATTTTCCAGAAGTATGGTGGTAGTAGTACTTTCTGTTATACTATTAAACATGTCTTGATAGGTTGGAACCTGAAAAGGTCCTGATAGCAAAACGTATTGGTCACGTTGAACAAAATGCAATAATTCATAAAATGGCTAATAGAAAGACAGACACTTTTTGTGCCTTCATGTATAATTGAGGCACTGTTAGATTCAATTTATCTTCTCTTTGAAAATATATCATCAAGTCTCCCACGGGTCTAATTTCAGTCCTATTCTGCCCCAGAGAGACGGGAAACTTTGGCTTCCATCTCTGTCGGGCCAGTTAAGATCCATGGAAAATATGATTTTCGGGACCCCTCTTTGAGTTAAATTGTGATGGGGCACCATTGGTGCCTGATAAGAGGTACCCACTGGCACGACTTCTGAAATCCCAATGGCATATGATGACAGGCATCAAAATGTGCATCATTCACAATGATACTAAATTGGAAAGATAATCCTGTCTGCATTTCTACGTCTTGCTCTGCCTTTGTCCTTTCTCCCTTTTCTCGCCAAGTTGGGTTACAAGAGATGTACACAAGATATATGCATTTATGCGTAGATGATGGTTGACCTACCCAAGACCTTGGGTCCCTAAGGATGTACAATACATAGTTTAACAAATATAGAAATCAAACCTGAATAAAAGCATCCGTGGCGAAAAATAATCGATACATAATGGCCCTTATAAAATTCTGGGCTCATAATAATAAGTAAAACAAATCATGCTTTTTGCTTTCAAGGTCATCGCGCAGTCGGTGCAGTGAACCCCCTGTTTCAGCTCACATTTGAAGATCGAATAGATTAGATTTTTGAGTGGTCTATGAATGAGGGGGAGGTGCTATCCACATGGTTATGACCCACGACGGTGCAACACGTTTCATTGAGTTTGAGCGTCATAGTGATTGATATTCTATATGAAATGTGCCAGTGCCATTATAATATAAAATTCCCAGAAGCTCAACCCTCTTTCGAAGGCAGCCATCAACACTAGCCTCTCCCCTAGCACAGCTAGCATCCACAAACACCGTGGCGTTAGGGACATACATCACACAGCTATGAGAAGCTCCACCAAGATCCACGTCGCTCCTCCTTGACTAAATAAGTTCATACGTTGATGTTCTACGACCAGCATTGGCAATTTCCCACCATTTAAAATGGCCGAAGCGTCTCACGGGTTTCGCTCCAAGCAATTCCAACATCGTCCCTCGGTCTAGCACCCACCTGGCCAGTGCCCATCACGGTTCAGAGAGTAGACACCTTTTGGACACACGCACTATGAGATCAACACTAGCTAACCCGCACTGTCTGCTCCCAGTCCTCCCTCCCCGCCCCCCCCCCCATGCGTTGTGTGTTGGTGTTGCTGCTGCATAACTAAACACAACTCCTCCACAATGCACACCGACTCGATTAGCCAGGGCACGATGGATGCTTCTGAAGGAGGACGGGTCGCGGGGGAGAGGGGGGCTGGGGCTGGGAGAGCAGCAGGGGTAAATCCACGAGACGCTCCCGGGGAGGAGAACAGTTGAGAGACGAGGCTGATGGAGGAGAAGCTCGACGTGGTGGAGATGATTGGGTTCGGAGGATTCTAGTTTCTTTGTTGGATGGCTTATAGCTCAACATTTATTCTGCACAATGGGCCGTTTAATCAACTAAATTACAACAAAGGCAATTCTCAGCAGCGCTAAAGGAAGGTGCACGGGTTATTTAAAAGGACCCAATAAGTTCCACATCTCGATATGCCATTTGAGAAGTGATGCGTTTACCTTAAAGATCCCATATGATGCTTTTTCAGAGGTTAATAATTGCATTTGGGGGTACTACTAGAATAGGTTACATGTCTGTATGTTAAAAATACCACTTATTATTCTCACACTGTTAATTTCTGTTCGATTTCAGCGTTGAGTAGCCAACTCTGTTGTTATTGGTCGAACGTTTTTTGCGTGTGTTGGCGGATTCACGAAGAGTTGTAAACAATACGGGTAGCCGGTAGGCGCGATTTTCGCACTTCAGCACCATCCACTCACAGCCTCACACTTTTACGGACACTAGTAATTAACAGTAATTGTTCAATGAAAAGTGTAGAATACTAGACTAAATGAACGACATGCCGTTGCTTGTCGAGGTGAGAAATTGTCTCTTCCCTTATTGTATCGCAATTTATATAGTCTTTTGACAGAACGTTTTACCTGGGAGAATTTGTTGTCGCTGCGGTGAGTGCAAGTGCGTGTGTGTTCTTACCTAAGCGTGTGCCGATGGCGGAGCCGTTAAACGTCTTACCTGTGTGTGTGTGTGTGTGTGTGTGTGTGTGTGTGTGTGTGTGTGTGCGCGCGCTTCCGTGTATGTGTCGCTACCTTTGCGACGTGCGGTGTGTGCGCGTGTGTGTGCGCGCGCTTCCGTGTATGTGTCGCTACCTTTGCGACGTGCGGTGTGTGCGCGTGCTTTAGTGTGTGCGACTGCGCATGTGTGCGCGTCTCCGTGCATGTTCGTGCGCATGTGCGTGATTGCGGTGTATATGCATTCGCGCTTGGCACATGCGCACTTGAGTAACTTGAGTAACTGGTGCGACAGGCCTGCTATTATAGTAGTAAGATCAAGTTTGAGCGCAAACGATCTGTTTCACGCACTTATTGAGGGGGATTCTCGGTGGGCGCGATTGCTCCCTCTGGCTCGAGCATAGATGTTTCTATACGTCATATAACTGAAGCAAAGGGGAAAGTCGAAAAAAGCATGATATCACCCATTTAATGACAGTGAATCATGCTCTCGTCCTTTCGTTTATTCTCCTGACTTTATTTGGGTCGCCTTTCTCACCTCCAGAGTTGGACCTCTACATTGTCTACTAAGGAGGTGGCCTGGACCAAAGTTGCGTTACGCACTAACCCTAACTCCACCATGTCTATCCTCACGTTGTAAACGTCGAAAATAACACACATCTGCACCAGCGTTATGGCATAGTAGCGAGTACACCCTTGTCCTGAGATAAGATCATCCTGTAGCGCACCACGGGCTCCCCTCCTCCCGCTTAATGGTACGGCCCGGACGGCTGCTCTGCACCGTGGAGCTGAGCGCCGAGGTTCAGTCTTATCGCAGCGGGCACGGTGGAGGACTGCCGGTTACGCGCACGGGCATCGGGAGCATCAGAGGGAAACTGTACAGCAGAACAAACAAACACAAATGGATATTTTGGTGACTTTGATACCTCTTTTTTTCCTCACAAAACCAGGTAAGTCCCGCAGGCGTTCAGCTGACACCCGGGGTGGCGTTCTGGTTTTAGTCCACACCTGGTCTGCTGGGGTACCTCTCTTCCCGGGGATCTGCGTCTTTGCGCGCAGGCAGCCTGTACGTTTAGCGGGTCGACCACACATTAGAACGAACTGTTTATTCACACTCTTAGCGCTGAAACAAGGTCGAAAATTGTGCGTTGCAGATTGCAGGGTTATTCCTGCGCATAGCGCACATAGCCCGTGAGGAAAACAGGTGTTGGCATGGTAAAAAAAAACACACACCAAACAAAGATAAACGTTTATTTAATCATTAGCAATTCGGGAGTATACTTGCTATTTCTTCTGCACATCTATGATTCACATTTTATGAATAACAATGTAAATTTGAATTCCCTGTATAAACTGTAGGCTATGTGTCAAAGCAATATGTCTGTATGTACTTCTTCATCATGCCAGTTACACACTGTTGTTGGACGTCCTCTCTCAACAGTTTTGGGTTTTGGATCAGATCAAGATTACCAGATTGATATCATCAATGAACTTGACCTGGCTAATGCCACCTATGGAATTACCCAAGTCGCGGGGCTACACAACAGCAGCAAAGCCTTCTTGTTTCGAGGTAAATAATTAATGTGTGTGTGCATGTGTGTGTGTGTGCGTGTGTGCACCAGAATTCGTGTCCTTGTGCAGACACACTGTGATCAACTTAATATGCATGCTCTCTGAGTGTTATCAATGTCACACCTTTCGGTCACAGGATATCGTCAGCATCACTCCTGATTACAATTAATTTGACCTCGATTGCCAATGTTCAATGCATCTTCATCCGACAGCGTCTATACCCTCCCAGCCTTACTATTGTTGTAACATTTGGACGACCGGTCTAGCTGTTAATTGGCTTTGTGCTGTAACTTTAGCCTTTGTGTCTGGGCGGTTCAATGATTACTTAATGCAATGTATGTGTCTACTAATGTGTTATCATTTCGTCACAATTGCTTTAACATTGATCTTATTTACGTAACATTGTAGTTTTGTTGCATTTACCCAAGAGATATGCCACAATTGTGAGTCATTTGCATAGTGTGTGTGTGTGTGTGTGTGTGTGTGTGTGTGTGTGTGTGTGTGTGTGTGTGTGTGTGTGTGTGTGTGTGTGTGTGTGTGTGTGTGTGTGTGTGTTTGAACACACGTGTGAGCCAAAGCGTGCTTTGACGCGCGTGCCTCCCAGTGTCAGATGGGCGTTGATCCACGGGAGCAAATCGTTTATCAAAAAGAGCAAAAATGAAAACGTGCCCCTCATGAAAATAATAACACAGCAGTTTCTCATTTAGGCAGAGGGGTAGTCAGACGGGATACTAGCGCCGTGGTTGTAGCGTAGCGTCAGGTATGCACCGCTACCACACAATGTGTGACTCCATTGGTCTTAGATTATTGGATTCCTTCTGTTTCTTTATGTATCGATGAAAAGATAGGCGATACACCAGTCTACCCTGGAAGATGGCATCCCCGCCCCAACCACCCCCCACCCCCGCCCTGTTATCCACCCCCGCACCCGCCAGCCCGCCCCACTGACCAGACCGTGTGAAAGCAGGGGGTCTTAGCCATGAGGGAGGGGAGGGTGAATATTGAACGAGCGAGCCCGAGACCCGAGCTGTCCGTCATGACCTATTTAACACTTTGCCCACTGCCGTGTTGATTTATGGCAGCGACCAGCCCTGCATCGTCTCTCACAGCCTTCAGGCCCAATTGAACCTCAACTGGATTCCTTAAAAATAAAAAAAATGCATTAAAGGGGGAAAGACCAGCAAATGGGTTGCAATCAAGTGGTGTTGTTTTTGGAGGGGAATATTTATTTCCTTATGAAACATGCTATAGGCAATGTGTAGACCGTAAATATTAATTGTGGGTTTTGTTTGGCCACACTGTATTCTCCAGCTGTATTCTGTGTTTGACTGAAGGGTCAGTGGTGTGTTTTAATGATTCTGTGGGGATGTTGGTGGTCGTTTCTGCGAGGAGAGAGGGATCGGATATCACGGTTTCCCCTAAGATTCTTTGTCCAGTATCGGTGCTGAAGTGCACCATGGTGATGTGTAAGTGCACACTGCTGGATGTGCACTTGCACGGTTCGGATGTGCACTTGCACGGTTCGGATGTGCACTTGCACGGTTCGGATGTGCACTTGCACGGTTCGGATGTGCACTTGCACGGTTCGGATGTGCACTTGCACGGTTCGGATGTGCCCTTGCACGGTTCGGATGTGCACTTGCACGGTTCGGATGTGCACTTGCACGGTTCAAATGTGCACTTGCACGGTTCGGATGTGCACTTGCACTGTGCTGATGTGAACGTGCACGGTACTGATGTGAACGTGCACGGTACTGATGTGAACGTGCACGGTACGGATGTGAACGTGCACGGTACGGATGTGAACGTGCACGGTACGGATGTGAACGTGCACGGTACGGATGTGAACGTGCACGGTACGGATGTGAACGTGCACTAATGTGTTCGGGCACATGCACTTATGTGCTCGGGCACATGCACTCATGTGCTCATGCACAGTGCTGGTGTGTGTGCGGCAGCAGAGAGGTTTTAGTGCGACTGATTTCCGTCGGGCTCTGGTGAAGTCCAACAGAAACGGTCTCGTACTCTGTGGTGTAACAGTACCACGTAACAGGGAATATCCTGCGAGCAGACCATGTGTGTGAGCCAAATTGATCTGGCGTTAATGTTGGCGCAGATACACTTTTCAGTCTACGTTTTGTAGCCATCCCATCGACTGGGTTTCAAAATACTGTTGCTTCTACACAATCCAATATGGAGGCTGCTTTTATCAGAGACTTGTATGTGTTCTCGTGTGTTTTCTCTGTATGCTTCCTAAATCTTAAGCCATTGATGGGATAAAGCCACTGTGTCATCATACACTTTTTATTCTTCTATAGCAGACCCCTATTTCGCTGTTAGTCATTTTCCACTACATTTCTCCAATGGCAATAATGACCATGTTGTAACAAGGGAGATGGTGCAGTTATGTAAAATAAATCTCTTTTTGTGGCCAACATAATGCACATTTTAAAAAAAACTCCTTGCATCCAGAAGACATGCATTTACATTTACATTTAGGGCATTTAGCAGACGCTTTTATCCAAAGCGACTTACAATAAGTACATGCAGTACATGCCATGCGATGATGCATTGATGAGAAAATGTTGATATATTTTCTTTAATTTCAACAGCAGGTTGTGTGTAGGCATCTCCTTTGTGGCATGGAGTAGGCACAACCACTAGATGAGGGAGGCGTTGACCTATATCCTCCTAAATTAGTATGAGCAACCATTTAACCAAATTCAAAGAGGTCCAGTTTGAGAATATTTAGGTCCGGAACATCGTAGGCCTATTGTCTCACTTAGCATTAGCGTTATGATTCAGTTCCTATATATTGAAGAAGCCTAGTAGTTAGGGTTAATAATACTTATCGTGATGTTTTCACATTGAAAAAGAGGTATTTCTAGTACTTAATAAATGATTAAATTGAATTCTCTCATTTCAAGTGAAATAAGGACTGCATTTACAAAAATGCATAATGGCAGGAGCTTGTGAAAGACGTCCATTTTAAAATAAAGTGCTTTATTTTAGTTTTTTTCTTTTATAAAAGGTAGGCCATTGCTCGAGTTTTACTTCCTTCTTTTCTGTTCACATTATTGTCCTCAACACTCTTGACTCATTTATCATTTATCAGCAATCTCAACACATCGTAAAGACGGTAGAGCTTAAATGCCTAATTTCTCTCTGTCTCACGGTCTTTTCTCCCTTAAAGGGGTGATATTATGCCACCAGGTGCGAGTATGATTAGCCATTAAGAGCGGTTCGAAAATCTGATGTAGGATAGATAGTAGACTGATCTATCCAGCGTACATCTAGGTGGACACGCCCCCTTGTGATGTCACTAAGGCACAGGGAAGGGACGATTTTCCTACGGCTTGTAATGACTAATCACACTCACACCTGGTGGCATGATATCAGCCCTTTAAATCCCACTCCCCCACTCTCTCTGGCTCAGTCAGAGAAGTGAGCTCTAGTTTGTCCTTCCGGGATTTTAATTCTGGGCTGGGAGGGCGTCGGCCGTCGGGACCATTCTCATACACATGAAAAGATGCTCATTGGTGAGGCTGGAATAATATGTGTCTGCTCAGTGTTTAACGCTGCCTCACTGCTTCAAGAGATATACTGGTTTTGAACTGCCAGTGGGACAAAGGAACTTGTGGATTTACAGCTATTTTCGCCTTCTGCTTTTTCTCATGTGAAATGACTTTCCTCTAAACGTCTCCGCCTTGGAATGCACAGATTTGATTGGTTGAGCAGCAGCACGTGGGATGATTTACAACACATGCAATTGGTCGGTTAGACTCCTGGGCTGTTAAACCAGTCCTGTAATGGCAGTTAAACTTGCACGCTCTGTCAAAACGTAATAATTCTCAATAATTGATCCGTTATAATAGGACGGCGTCTGGGTCCGGACCTGTAATGAGCTCCGTGTTTTAGTGACCTCTGCTAAGAACCAATAAAACCAGATTAATCATACAGTTTGTTCTTGGCATCATTTCTTCTTTGAATCCTGAAAGCATTTATAACTTGATTTGAACACGGCCAACACTAATATCCCACGGACTAAATCCAAATAGGGCTTATTGTTTTAGTTAAAGCAACTTTTGGACTGGCCCACACTCGTAGATTCGTAGTGTTCTCGTGGTGGTGGTGGTGGTGGTGGAATCAGCCTATTATTACCACTTGTCAGCTTGTGTGCATTTTAAGAACTGAAATATGTCGTGCCCAACCGGCATCCAAGCCTGAAATCACTTTATTCTGGAGGTTCTCAAATAACTCATCTCTGGTGTGTGGATCCAACATTTTAGCCATAGAAATTCTCCGAAGTCCACCACTCACACGCCTTAAAATCTCCTGACAGATCCTTGAAGTTGCGGAAATATGCTAGATGGAAATGGACACTGTTATTGTTTTTTTCCCCTTTCGTCAAATCCTCCAATTTCATAGGAAGTCATAATCTTGTTGCCAAAACTTGACCATATTAAGAGGCTTGGGGAAACGCATATGGGTGCTAAACGGAGTGTATTGGCCCTTTTATTATGCCTGCAAGGCATAAACCTCACACAAATAGATGGCAAAGAAACAACCCCCAAATGATAAATATGAGTGTGTTTAACTGCAGATCAATGGTTCACAAGGTGAGGCCGAGGTTATAGTCTCTCGAAAGAAAGCCTTTCTTTAATCTTAGTAGGCATCGAAGGTTATTCTGTTGTTTGTCGTTGTTGATGCACTCCATCTTGGATGCTTTCTCTGCTCTTCTGAACCCCACAGACACCCTGTTTTAGTTGTAGAATGAATAGGGCTTAAATATATACACACATGCAGGCTAAAAGGTATAGCATTGACGCTAGTCGCAGCTAAGCCTTTTGGTTTACATTTGTACTATTTATACTTGCTTTTTTGGTACGTTTTGCAGAAAGTGAATCATTCTCACAAACCTTTGCATAACAATGCATTTCATTAGCATATATAATTACAGTATTCCGGCAATACTCCACGTGCTGCCCTAGATAGAATCATACCATAACAAAAAAATCTTGTTTAATATCACACATCGGGATCTAAGATCAATATTTACACAATGTGATAGTTTCAGAATGTTATCAGATTCGTATTTACCTCCGTGAAGGGGGAATTAATTACGGGTGAGTGAGAAAAGGCAATCACCCCCAAACTGGGATGGCTGTTCCTTCAGTCCCGGGCTTCTGGGTACCTGGGAAGGCAGGGAGGCTAAAATTACAGGGAGCGGATCCACATTTCACCACAGCCTGCTTTATTCGCGGCATATCAGCAATGTGCATGTTACTCCCGTTTTAGAAGGCAGGAGTATGCCAATCTTTGATACGGGGCGACTGAAATGTTATCGTGTTTGTGTCAGGCAATTGGGCAGGCGAAGGGGCTTGGCTCCCCTCAAATGGATCCGTCAGTGTTCTTATGTGGGAGACGGGTCTGCCTGGGAAAGAGAGGGAAGGGGAGAACAGGGAATGTGGGGCGGAGGCATGGAGCTTGCTGTGGCAGACTTCGACTGCCTTCACACCCACAATATATAAAAATATATATTTGTTTTTTTTCTGATTTAAGGAGCATGGTTGGGGGATTATGAAAATGTAAAAATACAGATGAGTGCAAAATGTATTTCTGGTAACATTTAGGGCTGCCGAGGAAAAAAAGAAGGCTTTCAAAACACACATTTTAAAATGTACCTGGAAATCGGAGCTTTGGAAGACCAAAACAAAAGGTGAACCGGGTGTGAACTTCCAGTACCTCACCACACTCGAGTTGCAGCGCGCTAGCCCGGCATCCATTGCGACGGCTAATTTTAGCCATGGTCTCCTTTTTTTGAGCTTCATGTGGCACAGATATCACAGAGAATGCCCGCATGCCACCAGGTCCCAGTGGAGGCCTTGGCCGGCCCTCAGACCCGCTGCAGATGAGCCAGGCAGCGTACGAACCGCGAGGGTCCATGGCTCCAGCTATCAAACCTTTCATCTTTTATGCATGAGTTTCCCCGGCTGTCCTCGTGGCGGAGGCGGCGAGACATTCGTCCCACCGCACAGGAACCACGGCGGAATTATTTCCTCTGAATAATTCATCGGACACAAGGGTGATATCTTTCAAAGGGGACAGCAATAGCTCTATTGCGCTCCCCCCCCCCCCCCCCCCCACTGTCAAATTAAAGGTAGGCTGGATAGTGGGGGCCACGTACAAGAGCCTCTATTTGGAATCTGGGAAACGGGGGGAATTATGTCATTGTCCGCGGCTGGTGAGGCTCTGTAACCAAGGCTCGCTCTGGGTCACACCTCGCTCTCTATGGGGAAGCAGGACCAGGTAGCTGGTTAGTGTGAAGTGCAGTGTTTTACAAGACTAGGTCGTTGGTTAGTGTGTTGTGTTTAAAAGACCAAATAGTTGGTTAGTGTGTAGTGCAGTGTTTTAAAAGACTAGCTAGTTGGTTAGTGTGTAATACAGTGTTTTAAAAGACTAGGTAGTTGGTTAGTGTGTAATGCAGTGTTTTAAAAGACTAGGTAGTTGGTTAGTGTGTAATACAGTGTTTTAAAAGACTAGCTAGTTGGTTAGTGTGTAATACAGTGTTTTAAAAGACTAGGTAGTTGGTTAGTGTGTAATGCAGTGTTTTAAAAGACTAGCTAGTTGGTTAGTGTGTAATGCAGTGTTTTAAAAGACTAGGTAGCTGGTTAGTGTGTAATACCGTGTTTTAAAAGACTAGCTAGTTGGTTAGTGTGTAATACCGTGTTTTAAAAGACTAGGTAGCTGGTTAGTGTGTAATACAGTGTTTTAAAAGACTAGCTAGTTGGTTAGTGTGTAATACCGTGTTTTAAAAGACTAGGTAGCTGGTTAGTGTGTAATACCGTGTTTTAAAAGACTAGGTAGTTGGTTAGTGTGTTGTGTTTAAAAGACCAAATAGTTGGTTAGTGTGTAGTGCAGTGTTTTAAAAGACTAGGTCGTTGGTTAGCGTGTAGTGTTTTAAAAGACTAGCTAGTTGGTTAGTTTGTAGTTCAGGGTATTAAAAGACTAGGTAGTTTGTTAGTGTGTAGCGCACTGTTTTAGAATAACAGATGGCTGGTTAGTGTGTATTACAGTGTTTTAAATTAACAGATCGTTGGTTAGTGTGTATTATATTACAGCGTTTTAAAATAACAGATGGTCGGTAATTGTTTAATAGTGTTTTAAGAGCAGATCATATTGACATGACCCCATCCTTGTGCACAGATCTACTACCACTAAGCTCTGCTAATAACGCTGTGTGTGTGTGTCTATATGATCAATCTGTTCTACTCTGACATGTAATAATGGTTTTCTTAGGCTGTTAAGATACATTCTTCCCTCCCAGTAAAAGCACCCCCACTTTGGTAATGTCTCGGGGAATCCTATTTGAATTTGGAAATTCTCTGTCAGCCGCACCACACTCTTTTAAGAAGATAGTGTGCTGCTGATGCAAGTACTTTTCTTAACAATTCATCTTAGATGGGGTAGAAAGAACAGTGAGTGGCTCTGCTTTTCAGAAGCAGGACATGACTATTTACAAGACATTTGAAGCAATTCATCATAAGCTACTCCAGGGCCTCCCTTTATTCAGGCTCATTATCACACCGACAGTGAGAAAGGTTGTCTGCTTCACTCACCGCGTATCTCTCCGTGCCCTCCGCAGAGCAAGCAGGGAAATTAACCCACAAAACAAACGTAAACACCTTGAGAAGCAAGCCATTCAGTTTCATTTCCATGTAGTGGAGTATTTTCTAGACTGTGCTGTGCAGAAAACCACGAGGCCTCTTCTCCGTCACAATGTGGACGTGGTCAGTGCTCTGCACCCCGCCATTCCTTTGCTTTGGTGCTATCATGAGTCCCCTGTAATTGCTTTTACCTTCATTACGATGGCCCTGTAACCTTATGTTCAATTTGTTCCACTACAATCTATCCTGACGTATATTTATTTTTTATCACAGCCTTTGGGCGGCTTATTGCAAGGGGGAAGAGTAATAATCCTGTGTGTACTGTTGTTAGGGCATCCTAACTAAATGGCAAGGAGTGAACTTTAGAGGTGGCTCTCAGCGGACCACAGTGTATCACACAAACACATCATCGTGACGAGGGAAGAGACAGAAGGGCCGATAATAGCAGACACACAAGTGTAGAAGTGTGTAGAAACAAAAACAAGAACACTGGCACATGAGCCGCTCTCTCTTAGATGATTACCAATCCACTGTCTGAGACTCAGTTCTGTTCATGATTAGCAAGGAACTGCAGCTGATGAGCTGTTCTCAGATACGTAGCTCTAGATGGCGTGCTGATGGGGGGCTCCAAGGAACAGAGCTGGGACAACACGGCGCCCATTAGACGTCACGCTCAGCCAAAGGGTTCGAGCCTGAATGTCATGGAGACATGACACAAAATGGACGGCATTTTTATAGCGCTTTTCTAACTGGTGGCCACTCAAAGCGCTTTACAATATTATCGAACATTCACCCCGTTCATGCACACATTCACACACCGACGGCGGTGTCAACCGTGCAGGGCGACAGCCAGCTCGTTGGGAGCAGTCAGGGTGAGGTGTCTTGCTTCGGTTACCAGCCAACCCGCTCTACCTCCTGAGCCAGATGCTGCCAGATGCCGCCCCCTAATAAAAACAACATAAAACACCTATTCTACAACATTTAAACGTCAATACATTGTAATGATAAAAAACACATTAGGGAAAAGATATGTTCTACCGACCCGCGCTTCGCGGTCGGCGTACTTGGCCTGCCGCCCATCACTGCCTATCCTTCACAGATACTGATAAGAAAAGAACCCAGTGCTTCATATCTTTTTTTTGAGTGTAATTCCAAAGGCATTGCATGTTGTGTCAGCTGGTCACACTATCTCCGGGACCTCGAACCTCCCGACGTGCTCTCGAGGGGGGGGGAAGCGGCTGACCTTGCGCTTATTACTATGGAGATGAGCGCTCGGCGTAATCTCCCCCTCCTCTGTCTGCCTGCATCGCCGCCGTTACCTCCTTCACATCGGGAACCACTCGCTACCGCGCGCACGCACGCACGCACATACAAACGCACTTGCACGCACGCACGCACGCACGCACGCAGGCACGCATGCACGGCACGCACATGCGCGAACGTACTCGTACGCAAGCAAGCACGCACATACACAAACCTACATACACACGCACGCACCAACGCACTCGCGCATTCAGGCAAGCACGCACACACGCACACACATACCCGTGTGCACTTCAGAGCGCTGTCACAAAATCAACCTCTTCCAATTTCATTCCCCCGCCACTACTCTTTCTGAAAGAGCCACAGAGAACGGATCTGCATATTCCTTGGCGCTATTGAGGAGCATCTGCCATTTTTTCTTTATCCAAGAGATCCAAATTTATTTTATGTCATGTTTGAGAGGAGACGTTCCAACTGCTCTCTGTGGTGGGTGTGTGTTCGCGGTGGTTGGCTGGCGTCCTGGCAGGGTGACAGTGTGAGAGTGGGGGAGGGCTTTTAGACCAACACGTATTCAAGACCAGCAACGATTCTGGAGGGAACAGTAATGGCATTGAGTGAATTAATGGCTATATTGACTGTACTGTGGCTTAACTCTGGTCAGAAGATACAACATATAGCGAAGTTGTACACCCTGCTGTGATCCGCGCCAGCTGGAATCAAGTCCTAGCTTTGATCAGCCTGGTAGCCTCGATTTAGAAGTCTATTTTATGACTCTTTCATACACTGTGGTAAAAACACTGCATTTACTGGTTTGGCTCAACGGAAACTAATCGCTCTGCAACTGAGGAGTAGGTTGGTTGAAATCTCCGCCATGTTGACATGTCATTGAGCAAGGCACTAAGGGGTTGAGCTGTTTGGTGGACACTAACTCGTAGTGTGAATGTGCTCATGCATTTGAGCACATTCTTGAATGTAAAGAATACAGTTTTTGCGCTTCGAGCGACTGTAGCGAATGAAAAATGTGTTGTTGTCCAGTTTGATTCGTCAATGTGATGAAAAAATGTTTTCCAGTTCATCTGTAGATGTAGAAATACAGAAAAAATGCCTATATCGGTAAATCAATGTTATCAAAACAGGATAACTGCATTAGGAGTGACCTATGGGGCTAATCATAAGCCTGTCCAATCACAGACACTAGCCTTCTTGTACCAGTCCCACACCCTTTACATAACATTTCAGATCACACCTGGCATAATAGATCACTGACTGATATTCATGGCCGCCGCGTTGACTGCTCTGACCCTCTGCTGCGCTGTATCAAACGCCACCATCTTTGAGAGGCCAAGACTTGAAGTTCACATTTCTCAACCGATTCTTCACTGAGTCGTTTATGTATTCATATGAATTCATTTGATGCATATTTTATGTAAAATACTTTCACGCCACATGACACAGAACTTAATATCACTGGATAAAAAGGACTCTGCGTTTTAGAAATGTAAACGTAATCCTGCTTTTGATGCTTTTTACTTTTTAGTATTGGTTTACAGGCCAGTCTTGTCCATGTATATCTCTTTCCACAGAGGCATAATATTGCACAAACACAGGTGTCACTCATCAAACTAATTATGGGTCCATTTAATATAAAATATTTGTTCTCAACATGTCCCAGATTGTAAATCCCTGAATAATAACAACTCATTGAAAAAGGTTGAGCAATGTAACCGGTATCTTGCTTTTTATGCCTTATACATACATTGGCTTACAAGTTAATCTTGTCTAAGAATGTATCTCTATCTCTATGTTCTTCACAGAGGCATACCGTTGGACAACCACAGGTGTCACTCATCACACTAATTATGGCTCCGCCTCCGCTCCTTTCATGTACGGGGACACAGGTGGCCGACTAAACGAGCCAAGAGAAGTCGACTAGCCTCGCCCGGGTACATAAAAGGAGAAGACCCCAAATGAGTGTTATTAGAGACACCCGTGACAAATCGTGTTTTTTTTCCGACCCATTCAGAACCTCTGAGTTAGTGGCGTTAATAGGCCAACCGCTTTGCAAGTCTGCCTGTAATAATGGTATGTAATGAATTTTTATTTTACAAGGGAGCGGGGACAATATATAATGCTGAATAAAACCACAATGACACTCAATGGCCCATCAGGGAAACTGTGAAGGTATTATTGGAGCAAAGCAACTGAACACCTGCGACAGTGGTGTGTTTAGTTGTAGAAAAGTGAAAGTGTGTACCAGTCACTTACGTCACAGAGGGGAATGCTTTTACAAGTTGCACACTTGTAGAGTTCTTAATCGCAGGTGCACGAATCCTATTCTACAAATCACACATTTAGAAACTCATACGTTTAAATTTTTAATGCAGTGTTTATGGTGCTAAAATGGTGCTGTCACACCCGTAAGTCATGGAGAGTGTGTGCACATCTGCAAATCGGTATGTGGATTCATGCAATGATAGTTGCACCCCTGAGGTAGAATACTCTCTCACCGAAAAATAGAAATGTGATGTTTTTGTTGCACAAACACAAGTCAGTAACTGCTGACGGCTTGGATCTTCCGTTATGAGCCTCAATTGCGAGTCTTTCGCTCAGGAATGACGTGCTCTTTTTGCTCTTACTTCTGCACCCCTCATCTCAGCTACTCAGTTGTTCGGCTCGGATAATACTTCATAGTTCAAGCCTTAATAATTCATAGTAGAAAATCCAAGACGTTTTTGACAGCGTTTATTTGATCATAGTAAATAAATAAAAAAACGCATACAACTTTGTCGGACGGCTTCAACATCAACTTTGAATTTATGGACACATTTTTGGATCTGGGTGACCGGGGACTTCAAGAAATATATAATTTTGCTGATCATAAACCAGTGAAGGCACTAAAGTGTGACATGGCTGCCGCCTGACAGATACTCTACTCTGTCACCACGGCGATTCACGATGCACTCCTAAGTTGTAAACAGGATTTCATGTTTTTTCTTCATCCTCCTCTGTTAAGCAACGCGGATCAAAGGAACCCGGGATGAGTGCACCAAAAGGCAATCTGTCATTTTGTTTTAGTCAGGGTTACCGGAGAAAGAGCCGTGTGAAATATATATGAAAAACGGAGAGAAAATGCTTCTTTTGCGTCTCGACCCGCGGCGCCGGCGGAGCTTTTCATCCGTCTCACGGTGCTGTGTGCGTCTCTGAGGCGAGGCGACACGCGGAACAACCAAGGCAGAGTCTTTTGATGAATGCAGTGCAGGCTTATTCAATCTCCCTGCTAAATGAATCCGGTTTGAGGTTGTTTGCTCCCGGAGCCGCCTCCTCGACGCAGGACAGCCGGGTGGGGGTTGGGGTTGGGGGTGGATGGTGGTGTTGGGGGTGGGGGTGGGGTTGGGGGAGGGGGTGGTGGAGGAGGAGGAGAGGCGTCTGGTGCCTACAGGTCTGATACCAGCGGGTTATTATCACTCAGGCTTTTGGTTTTACAGTGCGATGCGGCTGAGCCCCGGTGAATGAATCAAAGTGACTTTCTGGAGGATGGAGGTGTCATCACATTGTGCTCGTTACTCCCCCACACACACACACGCACCATCTTTCCTCTCTCCTTATTCCCCCCCCACCACCACCACCACGGGGAAACAAGTGGTACACACACTCCTAAGTTCAGGGTCCTTGTTTGCCAAGGAGAGGGGGGGGGGGGGGGGGGGGGGTGGGCGTCATTTCCTCTCACTTCAATAATTAATGTGTCTTGACTTCCTAATCCGAACCCAAACGCCCCGAACGCACTCGCTCTCTCCCCAAACATCCCCGTCCCCCGGGAGGGAGACGAGCAGAGGGTGGGGAGACAACCCTCTCCCACACTGGGGTGAGGCCCGTCGTAAATCTGGGTACCTCATGATGGGTAATTAATACAGTTTTAGATGGCATTCCTCTTGGTGGTTTATTCCCCCGGCGGGAGGGTTGTATTTCTCCCTGTGTCTCTCACCCGTGTTTGGGGGAAGGTTGTAAATTGCGTCGCATTGTGTATTCACGTCAGTGCCAGTCGGCAAGAAAAAAAAGCCTAGTTGGTTGTCAGCTGAGAGCCGAGCCCCAACCAGCAGGTGCCACCCCGATGGTGCGTGTGTGTGTTTGTGCGTGCGTGCGTGTGTGTGTGTGTGTGTGTGTGTGTGTGTGTGTGTGTGCGAGGTGTACACGTGTGCGCGTGTCCTTGCAGCCACAGACGCGATCGTCACAGGTGCCTGCCTTTGTTTTGCCACTGAGCTGTGACAGAGATGATTCCTGTGAGAGCAGCGTGGCGCCTTTGGGTGACCTTAGGTTGTATTATCTCCACGCGTGTCTCCTACCTGGATGTCCTTTGCTGATCTTATCAGGCCGGGCCAGCCGCTCACGTTCCCCACGCTGATCCACGGGGACGCTGGGCTCAAGGCCGGCCGTCTGTCCCTGGCAACGGAAAGGCAGAAGCTCATCCTTAAGATATTAATACCGACTAAGACATTGGTTTATCAGATAAATGGATAATGTAGTGAGTCATTTACATTTGCATTACAGATATTTAGAAGACGCTTTTGTCCAAAGTACATTTGGCAGGAGAAAGAGATACAATATATCGTTGTCGGTACAGAAAGGATGTTCATAGAGCCAAGTGCAAAGCACTAACAATTGGTTAACCCATTCCCCGTATACAACTATGCTAGCTAGGATAAGATGCTTCACAATGATAAGTACTATATTTTAAGTGCCAGGACGTACAACATACAATAAGGGGAGGTGGGGGGTGTGTGGGGGGGTGAAGTGGGGAGGCTATGCAGAGTCTAGGTTAACTTGTGAGTCTTACGTCAACTGCAATACTAATTTCTTTACTGGCAAGAGTTATTCTATTCTCACAATATCTATTCCACATCAATATGCTACAGTATTCAGGCTAGTGTTGCAATGGTGTTCAAATATTCACACCGGGGATATTTTTCTGAGAACGTTGCTGCTCGGGGCAACACCGTAGTTGGACAAAAGAACGAGCAAACAAATCCTTCTCTCTCTGAATCCGACGGAGGGGAGACCATTGCTGCAAATGTTGCTGTTATTAATAAACTAACCGTTCTTTCATTTTCCTTTCTCTACTCTGGGTCAGTTCCTGTCACACAGAGGCACAGCCAGTTATCGCAGACAGAATCCTCTCCAGAACACTGAACATCTCCCAGTTTTTTTTCCCACCTACTACCTGGGGCGATGTTACAATGTCACACGTTGCCACTCTTAAGTATACAGGTGCAAAGGTAATTAGTGGGTGATAGATACTTTCTTCATCCTCTTGGGGAAATTCAGGTATCAAGTAGCTCATGAAGTCAGTCAACAGACAATAGTACAATTGACAAACAAGTAAAAGTCTATCAAATAAGTAAATACAATTTTGTAATTTAATCGAAATGGCATCAAATAAATAGGGCAGATAGGGCAGTAGGACGCTGGTTCTGCTGGACTCCCTCTGTGGGTCTGGCTTTGTCGTGCCGGGTTATGCTGGACCCTAGGGTTGGGCGATTAATCCATTTTTAATCGTAATTCGAATTAATGGTTTAGGACGATTTTTTTAAAAGAAAATCGGTTCTGAAAAAATACATAAAAGTTTTCTGTGTGTACAGAACTGTGTGTAGAGTTTGCTTAAAGTCTGTTGCAACCGAAAGACGGAGCACAACACATTTATTCAATATCTTAAACTGAGGCACGCAGCAGAGTGGTAGATGTGTGTACGTCTTGTATATTGTTTACAATCGATAATCGGGTTTGGTTTGAAATAATCGGAGATTTTATTTTTCGGCAAAATCGCCCAGCCCTACTGGACCCCCTCGGTGGGTCTAGCTGTGTCGTGCGGGGGTCTGCTGGAGGGGCCAGGGTCCTACCTCAGGCCCAGCATCGGCAGAGGCCGCGTGAGAACGTCCCGATCTCGTGGCGTACACATTCTGAGTCCCTCTTCGGATGGGTCCAGCACAGATGAAAGCTTGTTCCCGCAAAGATAAATTAAAGGACCAATCAGGGGTCAGGGTAGAGTTTCAGTCCATGATGATTGGGCGGCCAGTCTGCCCGTTAAACAAATGATTGGGCGGCCAGTCTTCCCGTTAAACAAACCGATGAACGGCGGCACCAAAGGAAAGTCTAGCAATCAAAGTAGTTTTCATCCAAAAAACGGACTGAATAAAAACGTTACAAGATTAACAGAAGTCGACACTGATTGTGTTGGAGTTTGTTTTAACAAAGTGAGGCAATATTTAATAATCAATGGCTGGTTCCGGCCAAGGCCAGACTGATAATCGTTGCGAAACTCAAACGTGAATATCTGGATGGTTGCATGAGGCCAGACCATCGGCATTGTGGGTAAAAGAAACCTCAGCACTCAAGGCTACATTAGAAAACACATCAGCGTCAGTTCTTTCCCCTGTGTGCACAGGTTCTGTTACTGTGTTTTTGTGTGTTTCATGAATGTGTGGTAGTGTGTGTACCTGTGTGTTGTGTGGGGTGTGGGGTGTTTGCGTGTGTATGTCTGTGCCTATCCGAGCAAAGTGTAATTGTGTGACTGTGAAAGCAATGAGCACCAGCTGTGGTGTTAAACCCAAACCGGTGCACGGGGGGATTGCGCGCACACACACACACACACACACACACACACACACACACACACACACACACACACACACACACACACACACACCATTATTAATATCCAGTCTGACACCCTCGAATATTAGATTGTCTGTTTGTTCTAGTGCATGTGTGTAACATCTTGCGTGTAACAATTGTACAGTATGTGATTAGGGAGTTTGCTTCCATGAGAACACAACACCCAAGTTCAGGCCAATTCCCCCATGACAAGTTTTGCACATTTCTGTTCAAATAATGCATGTGCACTGTGTGATGGAGAGCCAGTATGCTAATGCTGTCATGGCGCGTTCTGGGGAATTCATAAAGTGAGGGTTTATTATGCCAATTTCTTGCCAATATCCAAGTTTACCTCTCCTATATACAGTATGTTCCCCTCGGTCTCCCTGGCTCGGCTCACTGCCGCTGTCTCTCTTCTGAATGTGACTGATGAAGAATCTAGGAGAAGTATCTTGATAGAGAAGCGCCTTTATTTGCCCACATACCTGTCTCTGTGTGGCTTTCTGTGTGTGTCTCCCTTTGTCTCTGTCTTTTTGTCTCTGTCTCTCTCTCCGTCTTTCTCTCTGTCTCTGTCTCGCTCCGGCTCTCGCTCTCATGATTTCTCTCTCAATGTTTCATTCATTTCAGATTCATTAAAGGTGCGATGTGTAGAATTTAGTAGCATCTAGCGAACGGCCTTTGCGGAAATGGAATATCATTTTCGAAAGTATGTTTTAATTAGTGCAAACAAAATATGAATCATCCTGTTTTCGTTACCTTAAAGTGAACCCGGTATTTCAACATCCCAGAAGCCTCGGCGTGCTTCTACAGCAGCCCGGAAGGGACAAAGGGCTGTAGAGGAAGCATTTGAATTGTTTCATCGTAGCTATATAGTTTCAATATATGACTTAAAGTCTGACTAAAAAACGAATTGCAATTTCTATATCTGTCGAAGAACCTCATCACTTGACAATTGGCTGCTTAATGTTGTTGACGATTATTTATCTTTGGAAGTACGTACTGTAGTTGATACAATTGCAGCCTAAACTAGTTGCAACCTTACCGCTATGCCACTGAATCCTACGCATACCAACTTTTTATGATTCAGTAAGCAAGGAGTTTTTCAAACGGGATAGAAGAATGTGGATGAGTTCAGACCTCCTCTTCTGTTTGACTCACCGTCCATTCAGCCTCCAGCCTCTCCTTCCTCCTCCTTCATCCCCCTCCAGCGAGTGCCCTTATGTCAAGCTCTTACAATCTATGTTCCGACCAAAAAGTAGCTCCTTTGACCTTAGGACTGGGTATAGAGACCTCATTACAAGCAGGTTTTGTTTAGCAAATGTTAAAAGATCGATCGAGATTACATTAAATGTATTTAGTGGGCGCGTCCGAGGTACTAAAGCTCAAATGAGCCAAGGGGCAGCTAGTCCAACTGAAACTGGAAATGTGTTTTAACGGGTATCGTTTCCTTAAAGGTAACGATACATTAAACACACGTTGGTTGTTAGCATTAATAGTAGCAAATGCCATCAGAGTTACCAGAGTCAAAGGTGTTGTCTTCAATGTGCTTGCAATGATGACTCCTCATTTTGTAATGATCAATCTACCAAATATTTAAATGGGACTGCAACAGTAAAGGAGTAGGCCGAGATACCTGTAACTTGGCATTTGCCTGGCCTACCTTGATTCAACTGTCCCAGAGTGGTTCAATTCCAGATGCATCATTGTGGCTCTATAAGGGAAGTCTGCAGGGTAGGCATGTGCTTTCTGTTAGCCGCTTACTTGGACATGCAGATCCTGCAGCCTGGCTCCGGTTCATGTGAGGTGCACCAGTTACCCTGAGCTTGGACCAACCGACCAGCCTTTGATAATAACATTGCGCCAAATCACGTCAAATGTAGCCTCATAGTAAATGAACCAAAAATATTGCCGGATATCCATAAAGCCTTTATACTGTCAAATTACTTGGAGGATAAATCAATTGTCAAAATTTGATTAATTTCAGTCCATCGATTAATCAACTTTGTTGCGTCCATGTATACAGAAAACATAAATATCTCGATTTATTAAACACAATCTCTTGTATCCACTAGTTGCTGACAGATTATATGGACGCACAACCTCTTCACAACGTTTGTCAAGAAGTTGACCTTGACGTGGCTGCTCTGTTCAGGCCAGAAGGATGTGGTTGGGTAGACGTGGATGAGCATGTTAATGTGTGGAGTATACACATTAAGTTATCCTCTAAGAAACCGGCATCCAGACATGTTGACACTAAAAACACTGTCATTGTAGCTGGGTGTTGATGTTGCTTGCTGCAGTTTTATACAAGGTCGAATCCTTTTTCAAATCGATCCATAACGTTTTGCCTTTGTGCTCGATTGATGAGAGAAAAGTTAGCTGGTTGACGCTGCTGTCTTTGCTGACTTTCCCTGTTTACCGTCGCACAATGACGTCCTGTCATTGTGACTTCCTGTCGCTTTCATAGCATCTGTTGCTTTATGTATTGAATGTACAGCGAAAGGCGCTTTCACACCATATGTGACTAAACATACTGTAACTGCCACCTGCGGCAAAGGTGCCGGAAACTTGGGAACTTTTTGACAGCCTTGGTAACTAATTGCCCACTGTTGATAAGTCGAGCAGCATGACACCTCAATGTCTAGAATCTTAATTTTGACACTTTTGTCTCTTGTTGTTTTTTGGATAATTAAACTTGAAAATGTAACGTCTGTGTGAGAGGCAAATAGCCAGCGAGAGGTTGGGTTGATTGGAGTGGAATGAGACGGCATTCATCAAAAGCCGGATAATTGCTCAACAATCACTCTATGGGAATTTTCATGCTAATTTTCTGAGGGCATAGATATATATATCTAGCTCCCAGAGTTGTGTGCGTGACCGCTTGTTGCATGTCACAGCATTGTTTGTTTACAATTATTCAGAGGACTCTGATAGGGTGTGTGTGTGTGTGTGTGTGTGTGTGTGTGTGACCCAGAAGGCCTGTGTGGAATGCCTTCAGCGGGCTGTAGTCTTAATGTCTGGACAGGTCACCCAAGGGAATTTTAAAAGCCCTCGCCAGCCACCGGCTCCACCTAGACGGGACAGTCTGTCACCTCCAGCCCGAACCGCGATGCTCTAGGTCAAATCTGTCCTCTTGGTCTGCACAAGCACATTCATCCATCAAATACAAAAAACACATGGCAGGCTGAGGCCATTGAGAAGTCAAGTATTTTTGTCTATCTGTACATGCATAATTCATGCTAGGAGTGTAACGGTTCTGTCAAATGTAGGTACATGCGGTTTGGAGCGCGCGGCAAACACGCACAGTTCAGCAAGGCAAAGAAAAGAATTGAGGCCATTGACTTTGGCCGATTTTCGAGGCACAACCATAATTATTACAAACAGTGATAGTTGATTAATTGTGGCAGGACTTTATACCTTACCGCTATTATATACTGACGAAGAAACGACACCGACCATAGATATCGTCAGTCACTGCGCTGATTGCTGGTCAGTAGGAAACAGAAAGTGAGAGACCAAAGTAAAGTTGACAAACATCCAATATGATACTAACTTCACTGCATGGAGGTAGAGAATGGTGACCGGAGAGAGCCAGTAGTTGTTACCTCCTCCATTGTCATTTAAGTCCTGCAACATTAGGATTCTGCGTTGACCAAGTCCAGCACAAAATGTGATGGATGAATCAGTGACCATGCCTGACATGCGCTTGTGCTGCCCATACTAGTGGGTCAACATGTTGAGGCGTATATGGAATCATCATCCAAACTTCAAACTGTCCAGGGCCGTAGGAGAGATTTCGGTGGGGGCTAGACCTAAACAACAAGGTTGGCTTAGTTCAGGAGGTAGGGCGGGTTGAATTGTAACCAAAGGGTTGCTTGTTCGATCCCCTGCTCCTCCTAGTTGAGTGTCGAGTTGTTCCTAAGCAAGACACCTCACCCTAACCTCTCCGGAGCTGGCTCTTAGCTTGCATGGTTGTCTCCGCCGTCGGTGTGTGAATATGTGTATAAATGGTTGCACGTTTGTTTGGATGAAAATGTCTGCTAAATGTCAATGTAAACCACTTACCTCCTTACTAACTTCTCTGAACTTTCAGCAAACATCTTCCAACCAACTCAGACCGATACAATAGAATCACCAAAGGAGTTCATAGTGTTCACAACCATATCCCACAGACTTAAATACATGGTTAAGATTACTGTGCTTTACAGCATGTTTCACTTTGTGCAACGTTTATTGTTGGAGGAATGTAGGATTTGATGCCATAGTGAGCCTTCTCTTGGTTAAGGGTTAGAAAAAAAATTATATCTATCTATATAGAACCGAACCGAAAACACATGAAATAAAACCAAACTGGGACACAGCTGAACTGCTATACCTATAATACAACCACAATATGTATGTGAAAATGTGTCATCATTCGTGTTGGATCATTTATAGTTCCAGGCTTTAATGTTCAGATGCAAATGATCAGATGCCCCAAACCCGGGTACGGTAAAAATGGCTGACACAGGTGAGGGGTTTCCAGGCGCTGATGTGTTCTCCACCATTACCCTCATCCCTCTTCCTAATACCCGCCTCCAGCCTCAGACCGTCGCATGCTTAGCAGGCTAATGGAGCGATCCGCCGTATACAAGGGGAGGCAGACGCAGCCGTATCACATCCCCTCCTTTTATAGTCCCCTCTTCTGCTGCGTCTTTCCAGATGTGGGGAGAGCCGTGTATGCTCCAGAACACCTCACGGAGAGGGTGGTGCAGATGTTCCGGAGTAAGACGGAGTTCACCTTCCTGGCCTCCATCCAGCAGAAGGCGTCCACCTCTGGAGTCATCTTCTCCATCCACGAGTCGGAGCACAGGTATGAAATGCACCAGCCTGCGCACGTGCCCGCACACACGCAGATATGCGCACATGCACAAACACCCATGCGCGGACACGCGCACAGACACAGTAAGCAAGGGTACAGCTGGGTGTTATTGAGAGAAATACTGCCTCTTAAACATAATTGTAGAGACTTTTGATCAAGTAAAGAACAATGTCATTATGATTGCTCCCAGTCTGTCTTCCAACCCCCTGACAAAGAATCAGGTCTCCCAAATGCTGTAGGACCATGGTTAATCATAAAATATGTGTGCAAACGGAAGATATAGCATGACAGAAAGGGGGATCAGAGCGGACACACTGCACATACTTTATGTATGTTAACTCTCCACTCAGAATGGCCCCTATAAATCATAATCAGTGTAGGATCATGAATATGTGCCGCTGCCCCGGTTCAAGCTCCACTCAGACATAAAACTTTGTAATGGAGCTGTCACGCAGTCGCCTAGCCGCGCTACCGGGTACACATTTCCTCCGAGCCTTTCCTCTGAATTTTCCCAGCGATAATGGGTGTTGCAGGTTTTTTCTTGTTTTCGCAAAAACTAGCGTTGAAATGAATCGGTTATGATTACAGAGTGGGAAAGGCCGCAGGTCTGACTTGAGTGGCACCTGTGAGTTAGACTCCCCCCTCCCCCCTATCCCACCTGGGGATCTATATGGGCAAATTGTTTTTAAAGGGCAGGCAGCATTGATTCCCTCCCACTCCCCTCCCACCCTCCCTCACCCTTTCTCCCCCTGAATCCTGCTCTTAAAGGTAACAGCTTTCAGTTCTCTAAAGAACCCTGGCAAAGTGAACTGCCATGGAACGACGGCGTGGTGTGGGGCCTGAATGCTAAGTGTGCGAGGTGTTGTCAGCGCGGACATGTGTTCTATTGTGTGTGGGCATGGACATGTATGCTATGTTCCCTGTGAAAAGGGCCAGACTCATACTTCGTCCCTGCTGTGTGTTGTACCAAGGTCACCTTGAGAACCCAGAACATTTCCATCCCTGCTCCGTCTCCGTCTCCCTCTCGTCTCTCTGCCTCTCTTTCTCTTTGTCTCTCTATCTCTCTCGCTCCGTCTCTTGGCCTCTCTTTCTCTTTGTCTCTCTATCTCTCTATCTCTCTCCGTCTCTCTAGCTCCCTCTGGGATGCGTATCTCACCTTTTATCTCCTGCCATTTTCTGCCTTTATGGCCCCCTCTGTTTTCTTCTTTGCTCTCTCACACACACACACACACACACACACACACACACACACACACACACACACACACACACACACACACACACACACACACACACACACACACACACACACACACACACACACACACGCGCACATTCACACATGCATTCACACGCACAAGCACACACTCATTAGCTGCAGGCGTAATTGTTGCACAGCAGGCTGGCCAAACAACAGCAAGGCTAATTGAAGCCAACTGACTGTAATCTACCGCTGAAGGCAGCAGAGCGAGACCACATGCACCACGGCATGCGCGCACATTTAGCGGCCATCCACCGTCGGACTAAAGCAAATGTTGCCATAAAGAGACGCTCAACGACACTCGGACGCAATCGAGCGGTCTGATGTGCAAGCAGGAAGGGAGCGACCGTCTCTGGGACACTTTGATGACCCCTGAACCTGTTGGAAACCATCGCACCAGTTCTCACTCTGTATCTTTGAAATGTTCTGCGAATATGCTGTTCAACTCTGTTGAAATACTATCTCACCCTGGAACACGGTTATTATATAGGGTCCTATTATAAAACATTTATGTAGTATCGAATGGATGGTAAATGGACTGCATTTATACAGCGCTATTCTAACCAGTGGCCACTCGAAGCGCTTTACAATATTGCCTATTATTCAGCCATTCATGCACACATTCACACACCGACGGCGGTGTCGGCCACGCAAGGGGAAAACCACCTCGTCTGGAGCAGTTAGGGTGCCTTGCTCAGGGACACCTCGACACTCCAGGGTTCGAACTAGCAACCTCCCGGTTACCAGCCAACCCGCTCTACCTCCTAATAGTTTACTTCAGTGGATTTCTTGAAATTAAATCTTGCCATCTGACACTTTATTGACAACCCCCTGTTGTGTCTGTTTAGGGCCCATGGGACTGACACATCCATCTCTAACCCCCAGAACCAGTGCAGCTTTTCTTCCAAGGGCCCCATCAGCCCCGTCAGAGGCCTGGTTCTCTCCCATCATGGCGGACCTTTCAGTCAGCCGGCCATCGGACCGACAGCTCTCGCCGCGGCGACAATTCCAATCAGGCGTCCCCCCTGTCCCATTCTCCCCTTCTCTGCCTCGCTCCCATCACAATCAAACCTCCCCCGCCTGGACCCAACTCCTTTATTCCCTCTCCCAGTTTGATAATATCCTCCCATCATCCTTCACTTCCATTCTCACAGGTAAAGAAATGGAAGAGAAACCTTCCACCGGGATTCGTTTTTCCTGGCCGAAGGCCCAGGAATACCACAGGTTTATTATTCCCGCTTCGGATTGTACAGAACATATGTCGCCTTTTCTATTTTTTTTCTGTTATTTTTTTGGCAATGCAAGCAGTTTATTTCGCGGGCCTTTGCAGTGGCTCCCATTGTCAGCAGCAGAGGTGTCACGACCGTGATCAAACTAAAAGCCTGCCATTTCTCCCTGTTCCTCTCAACTAACCACATCCAAACATCAATGGCGCACAGCCAGTGCTGCCACCTGCTCTGTTCACATGATGTTTCACCCTGCACTGCTGGTTCTATTCTGGGCTGGCTTTTGCTCTCGCTTTCTCTCTCTCGCCTGCTTCCTCCCTCTGTTGCTTTCTCCCTTTCTCTCTCTCTCTCGCCAGCTCTCTCCCTCTCTTTCTCTCTCTCTCTCGCCTGCTCTTCCCTCTGTGTCCCTCTCTATTTCTATCTCTCTTTTTTTCTCTCGCCTGCTCTCGTCTATTTCTCCCCATATGTTAAGAATACCAACAGTCACTTGTCATACAGGGAATTGTGCCTTGGCTCACACTGTAGGGGGATCACATGGAAGGAGACTATCGGAGTAGGCCAGAAGACAGGGGCGGGCTATTGAAATGGAGATCCATACGATTAGCCATCATGCATTTACGGAGAATTACACTGCATGCAGTGTTGTTTTAATGACAATCCATTCATCGTTACCACCAGAGAAAGCTTTACAGCAGTGCTGCATCCATTTTCCTCAAGCGATAGCTAATCTACTTATCTACTAATTGGTTTTGCTTGATTTGAGACCTACTCTGTATGTTCAGTAGCTTCAAAATCTTTACGTAAGCTGGACATCATTTCTTTAATTAACCTTTTCTAAACGGCAATCTTCAATTTCCGAAGCTCGATGGCATATCAGTATTTTTCGAGCTGACTTCAATCTTTTATCTTCCATCGTTTTTTATAAAATTGTATTTGATTAATTGAGATATTTCCTTATTGCTATAGAGATTTTTTCAATAAGAACCAAATGGGTATCAGCAGACATCTAATGATGACGGTCACCTTTCATTACTTTCTTTATCTTCAAAATACGAAGTCTTTCAATTTGACCAAGCCCGTACTTTAAGATTCTTTAGATATCACACCTTTTGATACCTGGAGGAAATTCCAACATGAAATAAAAAACACTTTTTGTGAAATCAATTTGGACAACGTTGAACCCTTGGGCAGCCTGTCAGTCATTTTTCAAACTGAGAAATAGAACCAACAGAATCCATTGAGTCTGGATGCTTGGCGCTTTGTTCCTCTGTCTTATTTTTCTCCGTATGCCTACATATTTCTGTAAGAGTAGTTTAGCGCTGGTGTACACATTGGTGAAGGGGTTCCTTCCCCTTTTAAGAGCGACCGGAGCAAGTGGTTATCCCTGTGCTGTTGCTCGTCCCAATAGTCGATCCTTCCACTTTCTTCCCAGCAGCTCGCCTGCGGTGCCAAAAACTTGTTCACCATCTCACTTGAGGAGTTACCATTAGCTACACGTCCTTATTCAACCCCAACGTGTATTTGCCCCCTCAAACAGGTATGATGAACTGTTTGTGTGTGTGTGTGTGTGTGTGTGTGTGTGTGTGTGTGTGTGTGTGTGTGTGTGTGTGTGTGTGTGTGTGTGTGTGTGTGTGTGTGTGTGTGTGTGTGTGTGTGTGTGTGTGTGTGTGTGTGTGTGTGGTACTCCGGCTGCTGTACGCTGCCAGGGAGGCTGCCTGTACTCCAGTATATTCCTAGCTCGTACATTCCCCCCCTGACATCCAAACACGTGAAGGATGGGCTGACGTTCGAGCCCTACATCTGGAGAAATGATACTGATTCCTCAGAAGAAGAAAGCTGTCAGGTGTTGAGTACTTTTCGTACACTGAGCCAAAGAGGGGGAACAATGTCACATGGATCCCCTCAAGATTACATGCGTAGCCTTTGGGTACCCTAAACAAACGATATACGATCATACGAGCCCACACAACCAAACATCACTTACATTTGCATTTAGGGCATTTAGAAGACACTTTTATCCAAAGCTACTTTTTATCCACAGTACATTTGTCAGAAGAAAGAGAAACAATCTATCACGGTCGGTACAGTAAGGATGTTCATAGAACCAAGTGCCAAGGACTTACTATATAGGATGTATACTAGGATAACCCATTCCCCGTATACAACAAAGCTAGCTAGGATAAGATGCTACACAATGCTAAGTACTATTTATAAGTGCAAGAATGTATGACATACAATTAGTGCGTAACAAGTGCCACATACATCTGTAAAGAACATGTGAAGAGCTATGTTTTGAGATATTATTTCATGGTCTGTTGGTTTGAATACTTGGTAGTAAATATTGGGCAATGCCATAAAGTGTGAGTTTGTTTATGCATGGGGCAGAACTTGCAGATGATTGATAATCTGCCAGAATTAACGACCATGCCATTTATTTTCTTCTGTGACAAGTGTAGGTTATGTAATCTGAACATTATACAAAATCATGAATAATTATCATCAAGCTCAAAGAAAGGAAAAGTCTAAATGATTGGTTTGGGTCCTACTTTCTCTGATCCGTTGATGGGCTGGTAGTTATTTGGTTTTCTTCGCACATTTTCTTTGCTAAATAGACAGACACAGCAGTCGATTAGATTAAGGCAATTTTCCAACTTTATTTTAAGTGCCCTGACCTAAATATAAAAACGACTTGATTGGCTATATCTAGGGATATTAGAGCGCAAAAACATCTATTTCTGATCACAATGCAATCTGCACTTCTCTAACAAAAGAGGTCCATTTACCGTCATCAAAAGAAATTTACCTATTTGAGGTAAGGTGGTTTTGTAGAATGGTAAAGATATTCCGATAATATAGGAGGTGAATCATGCTTCCTCTATAGTAGTCCACCATGTTCAGTGTGTTTGTATATTCAGTGGCTTGTGCCCACACACATACACACACACACATTGTTGACTGCAGAGTTGATATATATAGACATAGGACATAGACTAGGAACTTGCCCATCTTTCATCCTTGTTTTCCTCATACGTCGTTGTTCCTTACACAAGCAGAGAATCATGTGTGTCACATTAAACCCGGCGTGATGTAATGCGAGGAAATAAAGCAAAAAGCATCACCCATTAGATGATGTCGACAATGCTTTTGCCTCGGTTGACACGCTCAACTCCGCCTGTGGGCCACTTGTTGGATCACATTGTTAGAGACACACGCTTTGACCTCCCCGTCGAGCGGGTAATTGGCTAGCAGCTGCCCTCCGTAAGAAAGAGCTGCGTGACACACACACGCAAACACACGCAAGTATGCAAACACACACACACACAAACAGACACACACATATACACATACACACAAGCGCACACACACACACACACACACACACACACACACACACACACACACACACACACACACACACACACACACACACACACACACACACACACACACAAGTACACACAAGTACGCACACGTACACACACGTACACAGAAACACGTACACACAAGCGCGCTAGCACGCAGAGAGGCACGCACACAAATTCAGATCGCAAACCAGAGGGATGACACCGGAATCCTAATGATGAGGTTCACACGCTGTGTTTACCCTTTCATCAAAGGAACATTCAGGCTAGTTAACAGCGGTAACTGTCACCGCGCTGGATCTCACTCCTTCCGTGAACGTCTTACCCGGGACCCCTCCTTCATTTCAGCGTTTGACTCAACAGCTTGTGCCTGATACAATTACCTCACGGCCAACGTGTTCAGAGCGGCGCGCGCCTCGGCGATAGCCTTGCTGCTGCACCGATGAGGCTGTTTAAGCGCCTGCGGTGAATTATTGACGAGCCTGTGTTTGTGGAGCGGTGTACGCATTCCAGCGTACGACCGAGGCGGGGATCTTTACCCACAGCCCGCTTGCTCGGCCGCTCGCTCTCTCGCTCGTTCTCCCCCACGCAGCCATCGAGGTCTCTCTGCCACTGAGTGTGCGAGTCAGATTCTGCTGAATGTGTGTACCAGTCGAGGCACATTTCAGAATAGCCAATGAGAACACAATCGCCGTTGAAGTTGCCAAGTCATTAGAACACAAGGCCTCAACTGTCACCTTGGGCTGCAACCGCGGTCATTCCTGGAGGGAGAGGTATAGCCGGTCTTCCAAGCCTCTCGTGGTGTGTGTGTGTGTGTGTGTGTGTGTGTGTGTGTGTGTGTGTGTGTGTGTGTGTGTGTGTGTGTGTGTGTGTGTGTGTGTGTGTGTGTGTGTGTGTGTGTGTGTGTGTGTGTGTGTGTGTGTGTGTGTGTGTGTGTGTGTGTGCGCGCGCATGCGCGTACACAAGCTCAAGGGACTCTGCGTAAAGCACACCCACTGGCAGTTGAGCGTTTTTGTTAATTGATCGTTGGCTCGTTTATAACGGGGGGTTCATTGTGTGACCGGCGCTTTGGAATGCACATTAATGGGGGCCTCAGATAGACACGGCCGTTTAAGCGGGTGCTCCATCGAATGACTCAATCGATGCAAATGATATACATTGGTGCAAATTGAGTCGCGCCGCGGGGGAGCACGCCTTTAAAGTAAGGAGAACGCCTGCTGAAGAAACGCCGGCGGTAAACGATTGAAGGGCCGACTGTCAGAGGGTCTTTAGTCGCCGCCTGTCGTTGCATCAACAGGGTTGATGCATCTCGCCGTCAGGAGGCTTAGGAGAGAGGAAGATGAGGACGGTGATGAGCTTTTCATCAGCGGGATAAAGGGGAAATGCTTCGTTGATGTTATTTTTAATCAACAAATGTCCCACTCACGGCCCCCCCAGGGGGGCTCCGGCGTGGCTGGCTGATAGAGGGGGGAGGCTGAAGAAGCCCCTCGTATTCGTTCTCATTCAGGTCCTCCGTTTTATGCAAATGAGCCTTCTCCTGCTGACGAGTGTCAGCCCTGTTTGGCCCCCCCGCTGCTGTGAGTGAAATAACTGTCAGGTCAGCGGCCAACACCGTGTGATCTACGCTCATTCCAGACTAATGCGTGGACACACACTCTGGACAAGCAGAAACACACACGCAAATACACACACGCACAGGCAAGCACATACACACGTACGCACACACACTGACGCAGACACACACACACACGCACGCACACACTGTAACAGACACACACGCATACACGCACACACGGACACAGACGCGCACACTGCGCACGCACAAACAAACTCCAGTGCCGAGGCTGGATGTGTGTAAATGCATTTTGGTGTTGGTGTCCCAGTTAAGCGCTTCCCTGTGAGGCCTGTTAATAAGCGCGGCGTTAATTGTTTTAATAATAACACAACCTGCAGCGAGGGGCTGATTGAGAGTCATCCACTCGACGCGTCGAGGTCAGAGCTCGGTGTGTTTGCCTGTGCGTGTGTATTTGTGCCTGTGTGTGTCGTGTATGTTTATGTTTCAATGTGTGCGTGTTTGTGCCTGTGTGTGCGCGTGTGTGTGTGTCTACCTGTGAATATGTGTGTGTGTCGTGTATGTTTATATGTGTGCGTGTGTGCGCCTTTTTGTGTGTGCCTGAGTGCGTGTGTGTGTGTGTGTGTCTACCTGTGAATATATGTGTGTGTCGTGTATGTTAACGTCTATATGTGTGCGTGTGTGTGTGCGCCTGGAGGCCGGGCCTGCTGATGGATAGTGTACCAGCTCCAGTGGACTACTCTGTGCGTACTCTTCGCTCCTGCGTCTGGGCGCAGGAACCTCAGACCCAGCGCCACAGCAGCGGCGGCGGCGGCGGCGGCGGCTGCGTCCGGGCTCTGAGCTCCAGGCCGAGTCCCGGAAGGCTCCTCCTCTCACCTCTCATACCGGGGGAGAAGCTGAAAATCTCATCCTAGGAGGCAGCAGCCTTATGGAGCTGTGTTCAGGAGAGCCGATGAGTCTGTGAAATGCAGCGATGGACGAATCGGCTTCCGATTTGCCGTAGTTGGTATTCCACGGTGTAGCTCTTCGTTCCTCCACCCCCGTGCATTAATATGCATGAGGGCTTCCAGCTCAGTAGGACATGTGTGTGTGCACGCACGCACGCACGCACGCACGCACGCACGTGTGCACCCGTGCGCATGTGTGCATGCAACCAAATTTTAAGGCAGGATATTGGTTTTCTGTCTTCCGATTGAACTGTCCCTGTCTATCTTTTTGTGTATATTCTGTGTTGTGAGAGTCACACAAATACGCATGCAACACACACACACACACACACACACACACACACACACACACACACACACACACACACACACACACACACACACACACACACACGCAGTGTATTCTAATATAAGTGTGTGTTAGAATGAGAGTGACAATGTGGTGAAGTTGGGGAGCAGCTAAAATGTCAGCGGGAGCTGCCTCGGGCGATCTCGGCGCCGACCGCTGGGCTCCGGTCTGATTGGAATCACAGCCTCCTCTGTGGTTTATCAAATGTTTTCTGTCTGGGGTGGACGTGGCCCCGTGCTGCCAGCGCGCGGCCCGACCCCACGTTGCCACAATTACGGCCGAGGAGACCGGCTTGCTTCGGGAGCCATCTCGTTGCTGTCCTCCTTCAGTGTGGGTTATTGTTTCACTACGGCGGGCGTAGATTACAGCGAACGCGCTCATCCCTGCCGTGTCTACAGCCCTCGGCTCCTGGAAGGATCGGGGAATACTTCAAGGGATGGATCCATCGCGATGTGCATGGTAGCCATAGTTACCAGAGTAGTAGTTTCTGCATGCCTGTTTGAGTGTGCGCTTGTAATTCTTTCGTCTGGTCGAGAAATAAAATCTTGTTGAAGATAAGCAAGAATCAAAGTGAGATATCGTATCGGGACACAATCACCAAATACAGGTTTCAAATTACGTTTAAATTGGACCTTTCCTCGTATTCTTCAGGGTTATTTTCAATAATTTACAATTTCAAATGAGGAGGCCGGTCGTGGAGAGAAAACACACTCTCTCTTTTTAATTAGTCTGAGCAGTCAGCTATTCATATACTGTAAAATATCAACTACACGCAAATGTCACAACACGCGGCAAGCATCCCACTGAAGGCCACATTTCCAGCATCCATGTGTTTTAAATCAGGAACACAAGTCTGCGATGGGAAGCAATAAACCGGGGACACACCGCATCTTCGGCGGTCAACAGGACGACAGCCAATTTGTTGTCCGCTGTGTGTTTCTGTGTGTGCAGCTACTTTGAGCTGGAGAGCAGTGGCGTGCGGGAGGAGATCCGCTACCACTACCGCTTCAACGGCAAGCCGCGCTCCGAGTCCTTCCCCTACCGCCTGGCCGACGGACAGTGGCACAAGGTCGCACTCACCGTCAGCGCCACGCACCTCCTCCTCCACGTCGACTGCAACAGGTAACTGGGGAGGGGGAGCCCCTGGGCCGCGTGCGGGTATTTATTTTATTGAATTGTTTAAAAGGGACGATGCACATCCATTGACATTTTTAGCTTACGGTCAAAATGTAAATGTGCCAGAGTCAGCGAAATAGCTAATTTTCATCTGTAGTCCCTTGGCAGGTCAACCCATCATCACATTACATTAATAAGGAAAACTGCATGAGAGAGAGAGAGAGAGAGAGAGAGGGAGAGGGAGAGGGAGAGGGGGGGAGAGGGAGAGTGCACGAGAGAGAGAGAGATGCACACACACACTCATTCCATATGCACAGCACACCATTTTTGGTTTTAATATCTATGCATAAATGCATTCATGCCTGTTTCTTGAGTGTGCCACCTGTCAAGTGGAGGTCTTCCTTGACGTCCCGTATGTGGGGGCTGGGGAAGGGGGGGGTAGTGACCTGCCTAATGAGCTGTCCGTCCATCAAGGTAAATGTTTGTCCACACCTGTCCCGATGCGTGTGCTGTCAGGTGAGGGGAAGCTGCAACGAGATGCACCGCATCCACACAGACCTGTGTGTGTGTGTGTGTGTGTTTGTCTGTGAGTGCATGTGTGAAAACACATGAACACACAGACGTATGTGTGCACGCAGGCCTCGCCGAGGAGCGCCTGCAGAGAGCAGTCTGCACGCGTGGTGAATCCCACCGTGCCTCGCTGCGCTTTACATAGTGAAGAGGAAGGCGACGGCAGAACAATCGATCCATCGATTCGCCCGTCACGAGGACCTTTTGTGTGTGTGTGACCCCCCCTGTCCCCGGTGATCCATCGGGAACCCCCCCCCCCCTCCCCCCATCGTGCCAATCTGTCTCACTCCTCCTCTGAAGTAGTATCAGTCATCATCTGCCAGCCGCCACCCCCCCACTGCGAGAGAGGGGGGGGGGGACAAAGAGGTGACTCTCTCTGTCACCTCTTTCACGGCCCGGGGGAAAATAGAGCTATAGGATACGATTCAATACGAGTGTCCGGTATCGATTCCCTCGCTGCTTATTCACCTCAGCGGCTCTGGCCATTTGCTTGTCCTGTTTTATCTCAACGCGGTATCCATCACTCAGCCGTCACTCGCGGCACGACGGCTTGTGTCTCACTCGCTGGGGTGACGGGGACGGGGCGAGAGGGAATTAGCCGCCTTTGTTATGTCACCGAGTCTCGCAGGACTGCCTTGAACTGAAGATGGACCCACCATGAGATACTGTGTTATATTTGTATGAAGACATTATGAAGAAAAAGCATGCCAGGCTTGTTTACAACGGGCTTATCATATTTGCTGATTGCCTGCAGGAAGGATAGCAACAGATAGCGTGTGCCACCAGTTTTTCTTTTCAGAGTACATTTATTAACTACGGTCTCATCACTCCCCTATGTCATCTCATATGTTGCTCTAAAATTAGGAGGACGTTTTTATGAAGCTTTCAGCAGTGACATTTCGAGCGGCGTGTGTCTCAGGAGGTAGAGCGTGTCGACCTGTAACCGGAAGGTTGCTAATTCGATCTCCGGCTCCTCCTAGCGAGCGTCGAGGTGTCCCTGAGCGAGACGCCTCACCCTAACCGCTCCTGACGAGCTGGCTGTCGCCTTGGATGGTTGACTCCGCCGTCGGTGGGTGAATGTGAGGCAAAATTGTAAAGCTCTTTGAGTGGCCACTGGTGAAAGAAGTGCTGTATAAATATAGTCTATCACCATTAACATTTAAACTAGCCCCCTGCCCTCCCCACCAGCGCCCAACCCCACCTCGATGGACCCTCGACAGCCACTCTATACCTTCTATATCCTCTCTGGATCTGTGATGTGACCATCAGGCCCCCCCCCCCCCCCCCCCCCCCCGGTCTCCAGTGAGTCGGTCCCTCTCTGTCATTAGTCCTTAGTTACAGTCATTGCAGCCCACTCGCTTCAGTGACTAGATATCTCCCGAGTCTGGACACTAATGTCACGTTTCTCTCTGGGGGAGGTCCTGGGTAGACACGGCAGTAGACAGCCACTTTCCCCTTCAACAGATCCCCCTCCTCTGGCCCTGGGGGGGGGGGGGGGGGGGGGGGGTCGATGGCTTACTTTGCTCCTCAATTAAGTGCAAATGATTCCCTTCCCGCTGGTTAGTGTCATCCAGCTCTTCCCCCCCCCTGCTGGGATCAGACCAGCTGATGCAAGCTAAACACAACCACCACCACAAGTGGTTCTTGTGATATTAGCATATTTAGAAAGAGCAGTACTTGGCCAGGTTGTTGTGTTAGCGGTCAATTTATTATTAATCTTAATAATTTTCTTGGAAGTTATATCGATCCCTTTGGTTGCTACGGTGTTCTCTGTGGTTGCTAGGGTGTTCTTGTTGGTTGCTAAGTGTTTGCATTGGGTGGTTGCTAGGGTGTTCTGGATGGTTTCTATGGTGTTATAGATGGTTGTTAGTTTATTCTAGGTGGTTGCTATGGTGTTCTGGTGGTTGCTAGGTTTTTCTGGGCGGTATATATGGTGTTCTGGGGGTTGCTATGGTGTGGAAGGTGGTTGCTATACTATTCTTGGGGTTGCTATGGTGTGGAAGGTGGTTGCTATGGTGTTCTGGGGGTTGCTATGGTGTTCTGGGGGTTGCTATGGTGAGGAAGGTGGTTGCTATGGTGTGGAAGGTGGTTGCTATGGTTATCCGTGTTGTTTCCTTTGCTGGGTTGATCTCGGTTCTCTAGGTGTAAAATTAAAAAAGGGACACGTTTTAAGTCATTCCATAAAGTTTGTATAGAAGGTTTAAAAATGTGACGATTGTTCAAGTGTAAAGTACAAAGGAATTAAGTAGGACATTTTGGGCGGAATAATTCAGCTAAAAAGTATGATGGGTAATAAGAGTTGTCCTGCTAAAGCCTTACACCTAATTATGTTTGAAGTAGACAGAGTGTTGAAGGAGCAGCAGAAGCGTGTCACTGTGGCGGTAATGAGGCCGGGCGAGGACTCAGAACGCCGCTGACAATGCTCGTCAAGGACTGTATTATCCTTTAATTAGCATAAGAAATTTACGCTAAAGGAAGAGAAAAAAAGGTTATTTTTGGTACAAATTGTCCCAAAGCGCTGGCTGCAGAAACAGATACCAATTTATATGTATGTTTATATATATATATATATATATATATATATATTGTGGTAACCCGGTCCTCGGTTGGACCGGGTTCCACGGACAAACGACACTTTGGTGTGAAGTATAAGCCATTTCAGGCATTTATTAACACTCACTTCAAATCAGACAAACAATGAAGGAGACGCGGTCTCTGGGGCCTCCGTGGGCCTCTAGGCTCTCTCGCTGCCACGAGCCCTTCCTTCCTGCACCCGACCCGTGCTGTGCTGTGCTGTGCCTCCTTTTAAAATGGCTCCTCAGCTTTCGGCCAGGTGTCCCCCAATCACCCTGATTGGGGAGCCGAAAGGGCTGCTCTCTCGCCGGCTGGTGGGTGGGGGTGGTATACCCAGTCCTTTACAGTACCCCGGGCCCGTCCAGGCCGAGGTCTCCGTGGCGGGATGCCACAATATATATATATCAGTGTTTCCCATACATAGACCATTGTGTGGCGCGGCGCCACAGAATCAACATCGAGCGCCACGAATTGATTGTCTTTTTTTTTTTTTACAAAAAAAAAAAATACATATATTTTTTTTTTCAATAACGCGATTTGGAAATCTAAAAATCGTTCCGTCCATTCATCTCTGCATAGCACTCGTTCTCCCTGTCATTCAGACACACACACACACACACACACACACACACACACACACACACACGGAGCGAGAGCGACGATGCTAACACATGAACCCACCGATGTCACCCGTCGCTTAGCAACCGGACACGCTGGGGTTGATAAGTTACCGGACTACTGTAACTACTACGGAGTGATAATATCAAAGGCGTGAATCAGGCAATAAATCCAATTTCCTTGACAGCGGTAATGTCCGGTGTGCATTAAAGTACAGACGGAGTGGACCAATTGCGAACTACTGCAGCTGCTCCAAGTTAAACCCCAACTAATCGGAAGTATTTATAGCGGACTACACCACCTATTCTATTCCGCATAGAATTGTGTTCCGAACCGATTGAGGCGTATATATATATGATACTTTTCTATTCCGATTGAGCTGTTCTTCCACATCTATGCGAATCAGATGTGTCCGCATGTAAACGCGGAGTTACTGACGGCCGCGTCGCCGTGCTGCGCCTGCGCCGCTGTGCTGCGCCTGCGCTGCCCCCCCCCCCCCCCCCCCCCCCCCGCGCACCACACATTGGTCCTTGGTCTGTGGGAAACACTGTATATATATATATATATATATATGCCAGGGAGGAATAGTCTGTAATCTGTGTCTCAGGGGTTGACCTATAGGAGAATAGTCTGTAATCTGTGTCTCAGGGGTTGACCAATAGGAGAATAGTCTGTAATCTGTGTCTCAGGGGTTGACCTATAGGAGAATAGTCTGTAATCTGTGTCTCAGGGGTTGACCAATAGGAGAATAGTCTGTAATCTGTGTCTCAGGGGTTGACCAATAGGAGAATAGTCTGTAATCTGTGTCTCAGGGGTTGACCAATGAGAGCGAGCGAGGAGCATTCTCCCCAACAGACCCTAGACATGCATACACCAAACAGACACGTACCCCTGCTGCGATCCTCTGCTGTGGTCCCACTGTGGCAGCGTGGCGCGCATCACACCGTACAAACACCTCACAGTCTACACTGTTTACCCTAAGAGGGGGTTTAACATAGTGTTTATGTTGTTGAGATGTACACATGAACAGTATGTGGCAGTATTGCACGCCATGGCCATCTGTACTGATGACGCGGAGGCGGGATCTCCACAGAAAGTATTATTTCTCAGGGTTCCGATTTTTTATTAAACGTATGAAATAAATGTAACATAAAATGTGATGTTCAAGCAAATGGAGAGAGGGAGAGGGAAAACGGGAGAGGGAGAACGGGAGAGAGAGGGAAAGCAGGAGTGAGAGAGAGAGAGAGAGAGAGAGAGAGAGAGAGAGAGAGAGAGAGAGAGAGAGAGAGAGAGAGAGAGAGAGAGAGAGAGAGAGAGAGAGAGAGAGAGAGAGAGAGAGAGAGAGAGAGAGAGAGAGAGACTCTCGAACCCTGTGTGGTTGTTCATGTCGTGTGAGTCTTACTTCTAGCAGGTCTTAAAGAGACGACCTTTTGCCCGGCAGGATGGTCCTTTGAGGATCTGGAGGGGTCAGCAGTCTCTCCAGCTGCTCTCTCCCTGACCTGGATTCATACAGCTTCACTCAGGCACTCAGGCTAGCTGTCTGTGACTAATGTCTGTCTGCTGACCAAATGATGGGGTGCAGTTTGACCCGCTTATCCTCCGAACTGTGGCCCGTTCAGCCCCTCGCAGCCAGCGGTCAATGCAACCGCCCATAACTGTCACAACCAAGAGGGGAGCTGCTTGAATTGCCCCTGTATTAAGTTCAAAGCTTCTGGCTCTTGGCTTTGTCACATTGTCAACGACGGCGTTGGCTGGGATCGGTTCAGATGGGTGTTTAACTGTGCGTCCTTAGTCACAGTCGGGGGTTCGATTGAGGAGGTATGGAGGTATATGGACGTATAGGTTGTAAAATCAACCGGAAGTTAGCAGCTGAACTAATGTGATCGTCGGGATGAGATGGCGGATTCAAGCTATAAGTTACCCCCACTTGGTCACGGACACAACCAACTTGTGTGTGATTAAGTAAGCTCAGCGATTTACATTCAGGGCATTTAGCAGACGCTTTTATCCAAAGCGACTTGCATAAGTACATGTGTCAGAAGAAAGAGGAGCAACAATATATCTCTGTCGGTACAGTAAGGATGTTCGTGGAACACGAGTGCCAAGCACTTATAATCACTAGGTTAACCCATTCCCCGTATGCAACAAAGATACACAATGCTAAGAACAATTTTTAAGTGTAAGCATGTACAATATTACAATAAGTGCCAGATCCAGGATGCTCTCGAAAGTACAGCTACGCTCGCTCTGGCCTCGCACGAGACGTCCGAGGAGGATCGGTCGGGGATGCCCCCGGCCCGAGGACTATCTGGAGCTGGGAGGAAGATGAGCTTGTTTTAAAGCTCAGGATGCACTGAAGGAGGTTGGAGTAAGGAGGCTTACATCACCTGACTGGACCCCCGTCTGGGGGAGGAGCCAGGGGAAGTCATGTGGGGTCTCTCTGGAATGCCCTAATTAGGCGAGCTAGTTTAGAAGCTAGGTAATGCTAGGTAATTTGCTATTTTTTAATCCAAGGTGGGAATAGGGATATTGTCTCGCTCCCATCACAAACACGTGCGTTATCAGATGTGTTGATCAGAAACCGAGTTAATTAAAGATGAAATCGCCACTGTTAATTAACATGTTCGTATGATTACGGAAATCATCTTTTAATGCCTTTCTGACCAAGAATAAATGGGGACACATGAGCAAATAGGTTTTTAATAAAACGTGGCGGCTTGAAGTGTACAAAACACCACCCATGGGACCCGTTCCTCCAAGGGCATCGTCCGTGTCGCTGAACACTCTTTTTATTTTCCTCCAACCTTCTCTTCTTGTGTGTAGAAACGCAGCTGACAGGCTAATTATAAACGCAGACCAAAAAACACAAAAATGTAAAGCACACATTTCTTGATGTCCTCGGTGCTTGGATCCGTCGTGTAACTGAGGGAGTTTGTGTGAAATTAGCCGTGATTATTTTTGCAGCACTTCCTTGTAGAACAAACGCAAGGTCACGAGGGCTGCATCATTGGAGTATTAATTGCAATTTGGGGATAGATCTAATTCAATTAAGGGCAGTCTCTTTCTGTACAGACCCCCGCCCCCCCCCCCCTGAACATTTTGACGGTCTGGGTCTGTGTTTGTTTGAGCGCAGATGCTAATGCGGCGTAATGACATTGGCTCCACTTGTCACATGCAACCACCAACCAACCGTCCTCTGTATGTTCTTCGGAAGGTCACTCTATATGCCGCACACATGCACATGCATACACTCGCACAAAAGCGTGCGCGCACACACACACACACACACACACACACACACACACACACACACACACACACACACACACACACACACACACACACACACACACACACACACACTACCCAAAGGACCTGGCTGGGTGCCTCAGTAGCCATGCCAGTCCTCTCCCCTGGGGCGTGGGGAGACACACGGTGCCCGTTCAGGGGCCCTGCTGCCTGTAATCTCCACATGGGCTATGAGAGCTTCCCCCCTCAAGCACTGGGCCCCCGATGGAGAGCGGCCACGCTCTCCTTGTTGGACCGGCGTGTTTCTCCCCTCAAGGGCACGCCGGTGGTGGTCAGGTGGTCCCGCTCCTGTAGGTCTGTCTCTCTCTCTCTCTCTCTCTCTCTCTGTTTGTCGGTCCTCCTCTCTCCCTCTCTGTGTCACTCTGTCTCTGTCTCTGTCTCTTTCTCCCTCTGTCTGTCTCCCTCTCTCTGTCTCTGTCTCTCTCTCCCCCTCTGTCCGTCTGTCTCCCTCTCTCCGTCTCTGTCTCTCTCTCTGTCTCTCTCCCTCTCCGTGTCACTCAGTCTCTGTCTCCCTCTCTGCCTGTCTCTGTGTCCCTCTCCCTCTGTCCGTCTGTCTCTCTCTCTCTGTCTCTCTCTCCCTCTCTCTCTGTCTCTGTATCACTCTGGGCCCTATCTTGCATCCGGCAGTATTGACTTAATCACTGGCGCATGTGTTGTTGTTCGTTTGCAACTGGCGCAGAGTGTTCTTTTCCCTCCTGCGCCACGCGTCGGTAAATTAGGGAAGGATCTTGCGCCCCAAGGGGCGGTTCGGCAAAAGGAGGAGGCGTGTTCTGGCACAAACGTTCCCTGGTGCTATTTTGGAAGTTCCAGAAACCACTTGCGCCACAAACCAGGAAATACCTGGTTTAAAGTCAGTGGCGTGTTGTTCAGATGCTATTTTAAGTGTGCATGCATAATGTTGCTTGTGCACCTCGCGCATACACTTTGCTTCTCTCATCTACCTAGCCACACATTCTTGGCAAATTATTTGGGAAAGAACAGCTGATGCAGCGGTAATAAGTTGTACTTTTAAATCAATGCATCTGCAAACACCGTACAGCAAACACATATTTTCTTGACACAGACATCGTGTACATGCCCATAACTTTTAGGATTGATGAGTATTTGTACGTGAGAAAACATTGTTTTACCGCGAGTTAGTGTTAAAAAGAATGAATGAATGCGGGCGCGCGTGTGTGTATGTGTAAAATAATGAATGAATGAATCCATCTGTTTAAACACACCCAAACTAAACACGTAACGCATAATACAGTCCATGGCAATGCATATAAGGAACACAAGTCGATAACGATAATGCATACAATTCAAGAAACAATGTTTATAATGCATTGCGTATATCATTAAATAGAACCACAGTTACCGCATATCATGTTATATATCATAAGTTTTCTTTGCCAAAATTTATTTGAGGGTTCAGTATTTCTGAAGTTGTGGAAGAAAACCTTATTCCAGGTGTGAATTAGGCCATATTATTTGACCATAAAATGAAGTTTGAAATTCATGTCCATCTGTCTCATCGGAGACTGCAGACGCGCTGTCAAAATATCAACTCGTCAGATTCTAATGCGCTCATGGCTCTTAAAGGGGATGGGAGCTGGCACTCTCATTGGTTTATTGCACGTTACGCCCAAACCACACCTACGGGTAATTAGGCTACTTCAGACCAACCCCTTTTAGATTTGCGCCGGGCGCAAGAGTCATTTTTTGCGTCGGTAAACTAGCGACATCGCCATGGAACCGCCCACAAAGCTACATGCGCTTGGCGCTTCTCACTTGCGTTTCAGACCGTTAAAATAGGGCCCTCGGTCTCTGTCAGAGTCTGTCCTTCCCTCTCAGTCCGGCCTTCTCCCCAGCGCTGCAGTCAGAGGACCAAATAACAACCGAGCGGTCCTTCAGCACTAACAATAGTGAAGCCGTCCGGTGATTAGTGCGGGTATGAACTGTACAAACAGAGTGGGATGGTGTTGGCGGGGGGCGGGGGGGGGGGGGGGGGGTTGCATTCAGACGGAGTGTCAATGTTTAATTTGGCCCAGTATGGGCCCCCGGACCGAGGGACACCCTAGACGTGGCTCAAGCGCTCGTTTCGCTGTAGACAGAGCACTGGTGGGGAAGGAAGACTGGGAACAATGCAGAGACAGTAGGGGAGTACGGGGGAGGGAGCCAGGCCATCCACCTGGTGCACGGCGGCCCCAGGGTCGTGTGCGTCGGTCGGGTTGTGAAAGGCACCTCATGCGGCGCGCCGGTGGATGTAGCATCTCAGCGGCGCGTTACTCTGCCTGTGACAGCCAGCGTATCACAGCGGGCCTTGTATGCTGATCAAATGGCAAGCTCAGCCAGTGCTAGGGATTAATAAATACCTGGAGAACCGTTTTGGTCCCATGTTTGTGGTGAGAGGCGGCTCTGAGTTCTGCCTGAGCGACGTGCTGTGTTAACCGGATAAATGAGCCTCGTGACGGGGTAGACATTGTAATTATTGATGGGTTTTAAAGCCCCCGTTTGCATTTAAATCTCCCCATTAGAGCTGAATAGAAACGTCACTTTTGTAGCCAAACAACAATCTTCATAGAGCCGTACAAAGACACTGAAATATAGATAAAGTCCAAACAAATGAAACCAACCAAGTTCAACAGATTTTTTACAGTTTTACTCTGTAGCTTTGTTTTCACAATCATGGTTCGGGTTCGATGCTCGTGAATTATATGATAGACATCTATATGAAATGTACTAAACCCTATAATTCATTAGGCATTAATTACATTTTCCTAGATATTATTTATTTGCGCAGCAAATCAACAACAAATCGATATCATCTTTTGTCAACAGGAAGGGCAACATCGCCAGTCTCCATCGTGCCTGCATGCATTCGTCACTCCTGTTCCTCACAGTGCTCCTCAATGAAGCCAAACAGCTGCGTGGGTTTGCACCATTATGATTGAAGTATCCTAGGATTCAACTGCCTGGAAAAAAACAACTTCTTGCTAGGGCAGTTGTGCAAATCAGCCGAATTTGGATGCTATAGCAGCTAGTGGCAAGGATGTAGTGAGTGGCTATTGAGAGGTTAGAGAGCACACTTGAACTCAAACTCGGGCATAACGCTGCAGCCGAGCTCCTACACGGTCAGGGTGATCCACATACCCATTACATCTTGCTGAATCAACCCCAATGGAGGCATGCTGTTATTGCAGCAGCGTCGGGTGAACGATAATGGTAATCCCCAGAAGATACAGGGCGGCATGTGGCTCAGGAGGTAGAGCGGGTTGGCTGGTAACCTGAAGGTTGCTAGTTCGATCCCCGGCTCCTCCACCTCGAGTGTCGAGGTGTCCCTGAGTGAGACACCTCACCCTGACTGCTCCTGACGAGCTGGCTGTCGCCTTGCGTGGCTGACACCGCCGTCAGTGTGTGAATGTGTGCATGAACGGGGTGAATGTTAGGCAATATTATAAAGCGATTAGAGTGGCCACTGGTTAGAAAAGCGCTGTGTAAATGCAGTTCATTCACCATTTACCATTATACAGGGGCTGTATGTTAATAGTATTGTATCATGGCAAAAGTGAGTATAAGACACTGTCTGATTTTAAACATCGGGGGATGAAGGACGCAGGACAGATGCAACACAGCACGAGGTATGTAGGTATGTAAATGAAGAGGCATCTAGGCCTGAACTAACCAGATGCTTAGCTAACAATGCAGTCAAACGTACATTATTCATCTCATTTGGCCCATAAATCACCCGGGGCCCTCACAGCCCACACTCTGTATCAATAGTTGACTCCATTTGAATACCAAAAAGAAAGGGTTGCGATTGATTTTCGTCAGCGCTATCCTCCAACCAACTGGTTGCTCTCCACATGGCGCCGGCCTCACTGGTGGGGTGTGAATTTCATTCAATGTCATTTCTTCAAGCCGCAGTCCTCATGAATTCTTTCACACCTTCTCCCCTCTACAGTTTTTTTTCCCCCGTCTCTGTGTGTCTCTGCGTTCGATGCGTTGCCAGAGAGAACGGCAAAGAGAATGACAAACATGGAGAGTGGCAATGCATCGGGAGATGCATTGCCACTCTCCATGTTTGTCATTCTCCAGTCATTCTCTCTGTCTACACTCTTTATGTCGTCGTTTGTCTCAGCCTTCATGCTAGGGCGCGTGAGTGTATGGATGTACGGTAAAATTGCTGGCCAGCAGAGATTCAACCCCAAGAAAAATGGTCCACTTTACATGAAGACATTTGGCCGACGCTTTAGTCCAAATCGACTTGCAACCATTCGTTCACACGTTGACGGCGGCGTCGACCGCGCAAAGGCGACGGCCATCTCGGCGGGAGCAGCTAGGGCGAGGTGTCTCGCTCAGGGACACCTCGACACTCTGGGGTTCGAATTAGTAACCTCCCGGTTACCAGCCCGACCCGCTGTACCTCCAGTGCGGAGCCGACCCAGCACGATTCGCTGGGTCACCCTCACCGCCTTTGTTTTTGACACGCCTGACTTCCTGTGCCCGGTGGGGGGGGGGGGTGCTTCACGGCCAGCCGGTCGACGCCCTCGCTCTCCGCTCTCATTACACGCTCGGCCGGTGACGGCGGGCGGTGTATCCGTAGCGGCGGATCTACACCTCACAGATCCACATGATGAGATCTGCATAACGCCGCACGCGCCGCCCTTTGGTGGCGTGTCCAGCAGCCGGCGAAATGAGTCTCAGCGTCTCCTCCCTCATTAAAGGAGCTGGCGCGGCAGGCAGGAAGGGGGTGTGGGCGCCGCCCCACCATGATGGCACCCGCCGCGGAGCTAAACATCTTCTGATGCTGCCCTTCTCCTGTTCACCGGCCCCGCCCCTCTTCGCTCGTGGCACGTTCCGTCCACTCCTTCCTCCCTCCTCCTCCTCCTCCTCCTCCTCCTGTAGCCGTGTCCTCTGCCTCTCTGCTGGAATCAGGAGGAGTCGGAGCCCCTTCGCCCGCTGCCTTTTCGTCAGCTTTCTGCTCGTTGCCTAATTAAGCGTCAGGCTCGGGCTCAACATGTTCACTATCAGGCTGAAAATACACCGACTCCCGGGACGTCGAGCGAATGAAAAAAGCGGTTTGCAGTCGACAAACCACGACCCAGTGACGACCACGGCGTGTGCGATCGACGGGAGGTTGGGGGGGGGGAATCTGTCGACCGCGTGCGTGCGTGCGTTGTGCGCGGCGTTCCTCCCAAGTCGGTGGAAGGCGAGGCGTAAAGGCTTCATTTCCCGTGTAGGTCGACGGCGGCTGCGACTCGGTGGAGCCGCCGACGTTCCCTCCTTCATCACCTGATCAGCCCCGGCGCCGTACAAGCCCTGCCGGCGTGCCCCATAAAGAGCCTGTGTCAGGCGGATCACCTCGCCCAACGCCGGCCCTCACCCAGGTACCCGGGGCCTGCTTCCTGAGCTGGCGCCCCCCCCTAGTACCAGGAAGTGTCAACAAGTGGCTTTTTTATGTTTTAGGGTACAGGTGGCAGAGGCCCGTCTCAACTGTGCTGCACGTGAGATGAAACGCAAAGCTGCACATTGAAGGGGAAGATCGCTCCCCCCCCCCCCCCTCTCTGACCAATGGGGTGGCTCCCCTCCCCCATCACGTCCTTCAATGCAGCAGCAGCCACGGCTTGGTGATTACTGCTGCCGCCTAATGAAGGGAAAACTTAAAATGTCAATGCGTCGCCGATTATCTCTCCACTATTGATTCGGTGGTTCTCGGTCGGTCGGAGGCCGAGGCCCCGCCCCCTGCCTGGGCTTGGAGGGATTATCGACGCCAGAGAACTAGAGCTCCCTTCTGCTCCTGCAACAATTAATCCCTGTTCATTATCCACAATGGAATCAGATCACATTGACGTCGGCACTTCACTCTGTAGTGTTAATGAGAGTCGCTGGGATTTCTTACCGCTTTTTTTTACAATTAATATTCTGCTGTTTCTTATCCTTTCCCTGAGACTGACTCCCTCCTCCTCCTCCTCCTCCTCCAAGGAGGAGAAGCCGGGAAAACCAAAAGGGAGTCAGTTGGTTCAGTTGGACGAGGAGGAGGAGGCGCGGCAGCACACCTGCCGGTGTTTTCTGCTGAAACAGGCGGTTCTGTCAGGATTAATTACCACTCTCCCGACGATCCGCAGCCTGGCAGCTGTCTGCCGCCGCCTCGCAACGCGTTACGTGGGAGATGGCAAAACGCCGTGATCGTGGTCGTTCCCTGATAATATCATTTTCGGGGAGGATCATCTGACGATGGCAGCACTGCTTCTTCATGGCGTCTTGTTGGCCCCGCGTGTCAAGTGTCAAAGTTTATCCTCGGAACGCGGTGCAGTGTATCGAGGTCTACCATTGGCCCCGGTGTCTCTGGTCTTCCCTTTGGTTCCCTGCCAGACTGCGTATTGAAGTCTGACACCGGGATGTGTCTCGGGCTTTGCCATTGGTTCCGTGTTTCGAGGTCTACCATTGGCCCCGGTGTCTCTGGTCTTTCCCATTGGTTCCCTGCCAGACTGCGTATCGAAGTCTACCACTGGACCCTGTGTCTGGGGATTTACCATTGGTTCCGTGTTTCCAGGTCTACCATTGGCCCCTGTGTCTCTGGTCTTCCCATTGGTGCCCTTGTGGTTGTGATGGAGCGTGTCATTGCCGCAGCCTCCTGAGCCACGCTCAGACGGGTTCAGCCCCCCCCGAGACCCGCCTCCGCAGCCTGCAGTCAAGCAGGCTGCGGAGGCGGGGGGGGGGAGGATGTACACTGTGGCAGAAAGGGGCACCCGAGGGGCGTACACGCACGCACGCACGCACGCACGCACGCACGCACGCACGCACGCACGCACGCACGCACACACAGACAGCCGCGAGACATCAAATAAGAGGGATGTCAGTGCTATAGATTTTCTGTTATGGACAGTGCAATGCCCATTCCAGTGTACTACACGTCTTCTTCAGATGACCTTAGGTCTGCATCCCCAAGCCCCCAATGAGTTTTATAACATCCGTGCCATCTGAATGCTTGTGTGGAAGCGCTCCTGTTGTGTGGGTCCTTTCATTGAAGTGGTATTATTTGTATATTTACCTTTTATAGGTTCTATATGAGGTATACTTATCTATGAAAGGTAATCTCATTCCAAGGCTTTCTCGTCTCACGACGAAAAGCCCGGAATGGGGCGCTGGGAATGTGCGTTTACGGCGAGAGAGACAGCTGGAACGCTGGGCATGCTTCGGGCGCGACCATTGTCAGAGTAACACTGGTTTATCAGCGGGATGGCGAGGGGGGGAAGTTCCAACGGAGAGTTAGCCGCGGCATGTTTCGGATATTGCTTAGTCAAACTCTTTGTATTTATTTTCCTTGTCTGTGTTGTGTTTTGTTGTCATGTTGTTGTTGTTCTGGCTCCTGGGACTGTTAACCGTACTACACAATGAGGAGAACGAAAATTGCGTCGGGGCGGCGCAGGATAATGCTACAATTCATTTCCCTCCCACAGCTTAGATACAAGGCGTCAATACGTTTCCCTTTAAAAGATGTAGTACCTGGTTAATATGGATATAACTGGTATGACTGCATGTATGCGGGGCAAATACACAAAGAATAATAATGAAAAACTCGTGCAGCGGTAGTCAGGAAACATATCCAACTAAAGCGGTACGGATCGCTTCATGGATCCTACACTGTAATCAGCCGTTGCTCGCAAAGGGCACACCGTGGAAGGGGGCTCACCCTGCACTTAAATGGCACAAGAAACACATCATCACGCACGCACACACAATGCACACACACACACTCGCAAATGCACACACACAGGCACACACATTCACACACGCTCACGCACAAACACAGACATTCACACCGCACACACACGCAGGACAAGACAGGGGGGAGTAAAAGCCTCCTACATGGAGTTTCCCCCTTCTGTCTATACCTTGCATGAGCGAACAGGAGGGCTAGCATGTTTGACCAGCCGAGTCTCCCTTGGCCTCTCCATCCCTGCCTTTTCCCCTTCTTTCCTTTTTTCTCAGGAAAAGATAGAAGCCTCTTATCGGCGGATGGGGTTACAGTGGAGGTGAGGTAATTAAAGACACGGTGGAAGTAGGCCAGGGACGGCCTCGGGGGGGACGGTTGACAGTCACATTAGGTTGGATCTACATCTACATAGTTTGCAGACAAGACCTATATTTTCCTGCGCCTTAAAACCGATTTGAAAGGTATTTGGGTCATAGATATGCCTTTAACTTGGTTCCTGATGCTGCACGCTCCCGTTTCGTGTGCGGCGCTTACACACTTGTCATTTTTCAGCGGGATTGCTCTGCTTTGTTTGTGCCGAGCGCCTGTCTGTGTTTCTTTGGTTATGTTTTTTTTTCCACTCGGAGTACACGCCTGTTGATATTTTTAACTTGAGACGGCGTTGTTGTCAGACTCACCAGTCATGTCTGCGGCTGTGTGATGTTTTCGTTGCTCTTATCGTCCTTTATGTAGCACGAGTCATGTGTTTTGTTGTTCTAAAATAAAGATGATTGTCAACGTCTGGTAGTGATACCTAGCGTTTTCTTTAATTGTCATGGAAGTGTATTGCTTTTATAATGTGTTGTTGCGATTATTAAGGGAGTAGACTGGAATTAGACCTTAAACTAGCATATAGTGAATCAAGCCGAGAGGTTGTTGGAGGCAGATATTGCGTAACACCAAACTTGTTCAGCCCTCTTATTTATTTAGTTGTTTTGTGTAGCATATCAAACCGGATAACATCCCAAAAAAACACCAACAACAACCAAAAATATTGACATGTATTTTGATTCGAGGTGTGAAGGAAAAACACGACTTTCAACCCCCAACTGGTATACAAACCCAGAATTATTGTTCCGGTTATTACCGTGATTTATTTGTTAAACTGAGAAATAGGTTGCTGACACGAAGGAGCTGCGTTGCGAGCTGTCTGGAGACACCAGGCAGCTCTTGTTCCTGCACCACAGGGGGTCTGGTTCTGGTTTGAGTGGCACCGCGGGCCTGGGCTGCTTCCAGGAAACACACTTCCAGGTGGAGCACAGACAGATTGACAGACACCCGAATCGAAGTCGGGCGGAGGGGAGATAATAGCCCCACTCCTGGTAGACAGAGGGGAGGGGGGAAAGGGAAGACGATGGCGTAGTGAAAGAAGTGGTGAGATTCTGCACCCAAACTAAAGTAGTATCTTCTCACTTTCTCTGTTCTAGCTGTCAATAGTTTTGTGTTGCTTTTTTCGGGGCTGGGTTTGTGGCACACAGTACAGCTCAATGAAAGCACTTGAATGCAGGCTCTCAGAACTTAAGTACTTGAACGATCGCGGAGCGATGGAAGACACTGTACATCCTCTGCTCGTAGATCGCACGAAAACCGCACGCACGCACGCACGTACGCACGCACACACTTGCATGCTCTCTAAGAAGAGACACACTCACACTCGTATAGTCTCTCAGCAGACACGCATACACTCGCATACTCTCTCAGTAGACACACACACACTCACAGACACACATTCGCATACTCTCTCAGCAGAAAAACACACACACACACACACACACACACACACACACACACACACACACACACACACACACACACACACACACACAGTCACAATCACAGCTCTTTTCATTCACATTCAGTTGTGTTAAGCCTTCCTCCCCCCACCTCCCTCAGCCTCCCTGCTGACAGACACCTTGACACATCATTCTTGACTCGGCGTCTCTCGGAGACGAAGAACACGGGCGGCAAACAGCAGATCATTAGGAATGCAGCCGCTCGAACAAAGCCGACTTTAAGGGATACTTTAGCGCGGCAGACAGCTATCGGCGGAGCAAACAACAGAGCCAGGGATTGGGATTAGGTTTTTTCTCCCAGCTGCCAAAGAACCGTTGGGCATAAAAAACATTAACAGTGCTTTTTTTTTGTGCCTTTTTTTTTTATTTATTTTTTTAACAATTCTGCTCGGGGGACGCGCAAAGCCTTTGATTGTGTTTGTGCTTCAGTCTGTGTCCTCAATCTGGCTGGCTAATAAACAACAACATCACGTTCGAATCGGATCGCTGCCGTGAACGGAAGCCGCGCCGCACAGGACTGTATGTCAGGTTTTTTTTTTTTTTTGGTGTGTGGCTGCCGGTTCTTCCAAATACTGTCGGTAAATCAGCAGGAATGAGGGGCGGCCTGGCAGCTTATTCAGGTGAACTGTCAGCAGAACGGGGCGGCCCGGCCAGCGAGGCCCAGATTTATGCAGCCGCCTCTCCACGGCTTTCTACAGTCCCAGCGTGGGCCAGCAACATAGTGCCGGACATTTTCTCAGGGCCTTCCTCTGGTTTCTGCCTTGCCACTCCTGAGAATGACTGCTCCGACGGCCATCCCACGCACACACTCGCCCCCGCCACCACCCGAATGCCAGGGTTAGATACACATCCCACGCACACACTCACCCCCGCCATCACCCGAATGTCAGGGTTAGATACACATCCCACGCACACACTCACCCCCGCCCCCACCCGAATGCCAGGGTTAGATACACATCCCACGCACACACTCACCCCCGCCACCACCCGAATGCCAGGGTTAGATACACATCCTACGCACTCACCCCCGCCCCCACCCGAATGCCAGGGTTAGATACACATCTCACATACACACAGTAGATACAGCGTGTCTACTTGTAAATGTGTACACAAACTCATTATTTACACACACACACACACACACACACACACACACACACACACACACACACACACACACACACACACACACACACACACACACACACACACACACACACAGCCCTGGGTTTCCTTCATGCCCAGGCATGAAGGGAACCCATCTGGACGTGTGGCTCAAAACCCTTTCTGTGTTCTGTGAAATGTGTTTTCCCCGATGGGTGGTCTCTCCTTCCAATGAGGTGGTATCAGAGTGTCAGAGTGGTCTTGTGTGCACACGCTTATTAGTATATACACAAGCACACAGTCAAACATATTGAGCTAAGGGAAGGGTGATGATGGGTTTGGAGGAGGAGGAGGAGGAGGAGATCAGAACACTTAAGCTGGACACAGCGCATAGGAAGCCCACGTGGAGACGTGCAATACCCTTGACCTGTGTGTGTGTGTGTGTGTGTGTGTTAAGGAAATTAAGTGTGTGTAGGTTTCTGATGTTTTGTGTTTCTGGAGGTGTGTGTCTGTGTGTAGGGAGGTGTTTCTGAGTGTGTCTCGAGGTTTCTATTTGTGTCTGAGTTTCCTGAAATGTGTATGGGTTTCTCCAAGTGTGTGTGTGTTTCTTGAGGTGTGTATGTGTGTGAGCGAGTGAGTGTGTGTGTCCTGAGGTGTGTATTTGTGTCTTGAGTTGTCCTGAAATGTGTGTGTGTATCTTGAGGTGTGTGTGTGTGTGTGTGTGTGTGTGAGCGAGTGAGTGTGTGTGTTTCTGTGTGTGTGTCGTGAGGTGTGCTCTTAATCCGGCCCAGGGCGGTGCTCCAGCCATCAATGGGGCGTTAGGGATTCAGCGGCCGGCCTGGCTGTCACGCTCCAGGGGGCGGCCGGGCGATACCCCCGTCCTCCGCCTCTGGTAGGAACGGAAGGACGGGGCGGATGTACAAGCAGGGCGAACACACACACCAACACACCAACACACAGCGCACATGGCCTCTGTGCCGAGGGTTTTTATTCCATTATTCACCCGTAATGGTTTTGTGTTCATGCCAAAACCATTTCCATTCTCCCCACCTCTCTATTTCGGCTGCCTCTAATTTGACAGTTCTTTCCGTGTGTGTGTGTGTGTGTGTGTGTGTGTGTGTGTGTGTGTGTGTGTGTGTGTGTGTGTGTGTGTGTGTGTGTGTGTGTGTGTGTGTGTTTTTGTGCCAGGATTTACGAGCGGCTGATCGACCCTCCGCAGACGGAGCTCACGGCCGGCAGCGGAGTGTGGCTGGGCCAGCACACCCACAAACACGGCCTGTTCAAGGTGAGAGCCGGCCCTCGCCTCCACCCTCCACACACGGAGCTCCGCGCGGCCGTCTCAGTGCTGGGTAATGGAACTGGACAGGGGGGGTACGTCAGCCCGGGGCCTTGTTTATGGGACTCGGGGAGAGGCTCGGGGAGGTTCGACAGAAGAACTGAACATCGGTTGGCCATCAGTGTCTGAGTGCCGATGAAAAAGCCCTTTTCCCTCGCTTTCCTTCGCTTATCCTCCCAAAGTCCTCTGAATCTTTGTGTTTTAGCTCAACTAATTTCTCTAAACCCGCTACACATGCTCACAGCAGGCGGACGCTACATGGGAGGAATTTATCGCAAGGACTATACTAAAGTTTTCCCCATTTTTTGCGAGTTTCACACACAGTCCTCTGTACATCACAAACCCAACCACCGCTAATACACCTCTACTCTCCAACACAGGCACGTGTGTGTGTGTGTGTGTGTGTGTGTGTGTGTGTGTGTGTGTGTGTGTGTGTGTGTGAACCAATGCGAAAGGGGGAACCTGATGTTTTCACTGTTATCTTGTCATGTTGCAATCACAGTCACTGGTTGTAAAGGTTTGTTTTTTTTCGAAACACGTCTCTACAATCTGCAAAAATGTCCGGTATGTACCCGAGGAAAGTCGTAAGAAAATAAAGGATAAACATGGAGGAATCAATAGTAGGTCTACTAAGTGGCCACATCAGTGGGTGGCCAAGGCGAGAGACAGACAGATAATAGGAAGCTGATGGACTGGAATAATGTGTTGACCTAACCCAACAATTTCAAATTCATCTTGTTCCACAATACTCACTTTTTCTACTCCTTTCACCTTACACGACTCCAGCCGCAGGAAGAAAAACAAGATCGCCTTTTTCATTTTAATGATCACACCGTTTGGAACTGTCAAAGAATAAAAATAGCACGGTAAAAAAGTCACTCAGCGAGGCGGAGTAGAGTACGATCAAAAACCCGCTTGTCAAATCCATACCGCGGCACACACATGGCACAGTATAGCGCATACACCCCTACTTCATCAGCCCGCCCTAGCAACCAGCCGCGCGAGAGGCGTGCAGGCAGGAAGCGGGAACAGCAGGGGACGGCATCGGTGAGATAGGGACAGGGCCGGCTAACTAGGGCTCTAAATAAAACATATTGATCACCGCCAGCCTGCGCTCGGAGACTCTCCTCCATCTTGCCGCCGCCGACACCAGCCCTGAGAGCCTCTCTTACTCAACGAGCTGGCGTGATAGATGATCTTTATCTGGGATCCATTGTGCCAGCCGGGCCGGCCACCGCGGGCCCCCCCCCCCCCCCCCCCAGCCGGGGCAGCGAGCCGTCTGTGTGGTGTGCACGACCTATTGTTCAGAGCACTTATAGACAATGGAGAGAGAGAGAGAGAGGGAGGGGGGGAGGGGGGAGGGCTGGGGCGGTGCAGATATCTGGCACACGACGATGAAGGACGACGAGATGTAGCGTAGTGAAGGAGGTGCAGCATGACGAACAGATGCTGGCCGGCGTCGAGGCGGGTTCATTGATCGGACGGCTCGCGCTGTTCTCCGCTCCTCAGCGCTTTATTTGTATTGGCACCTTTTAACCTTTACATTGTCTTTTCTCTCTCGCTCTCTCTTGCTGTCTCTCTCACACTTTCTCTCTGTCTCTCTCTCTCTGTCCCTGTCTCTGTCTCTCTGTCTCTTCCGCCATTTCTCTCCCCCCCCACACTCGCTCTCTCTCTCGCTCGCTCTCTCTCTCTCTCACTCGCTTTCTTTCTTTCATTCTTTCTTTCTTTCTTTCTTTCTTTCTTTCTTTCTTTTTCTCTTTCCTCCTCCTTTTCTCTCTCTCTCTCCCTCTCCCCACTCTTTGGCTCTCTTCCTCCCGACTCCCCCCCTCTCCCCCCTGCTCTCTCTCTCCTACAGCTCTCTCTGCGGCTAGCTAATCAGCCCTCGCTGAAGCTAGCCAGGGTAGGCAATTTATTTCAGGAGTCTTTTTGTCCATATGTTTTAACATTCTCTTTACATCCCGAAGGCAATAACTCAAATGCTCTGACAAAAAAACTGAAAAGTCCTGCTATCTGTGGCTGTCACCGGCCCGTAATGAGCCCGTCCGCGCCAGTGGATAATCACTCCCCCAGGCTAGGTGCTCCCCGTTCTATCAGAGGTGCCCAGAGCGAGCAGCCTCCTCGGCTTCACGGCCGCGTCGATGATTAGCCAATGAGCGGAGGCTAATGGAGGCAAAACAGCTGCGACCACAACAGGGACGTTTCAAACCTGCAGCACGTACACAAAAACACTGAGGTGCTGACAGAATATTTAAGCCGCGGTCAGACTCGGCTGAATGAGATGCGGCGTTGTCCTTCCTTGTAAATCTGGCCATCAAACACGCCCTCGCCGAATCCCCAGGTGATGAGGTAGACCTTGTGCGGGAATAACACAGCTCAGAGAATCCTCCATCGTGTGTGTGTGTGTGTGTGTGTGTGTGTGTGTGTGTGTGTGTGTGTGTGTGTGTGTGTGTGTGTGTGTGTGTGTGTGTGTGTGTGTGTGTGTGTGTGTGTGTGTGTGTGTGTGCACGTGTGTGTGTGTGTCTGTGCACATTTGTGCGTGCATTTATGGGCGCGTGTGTATGTGTCCGTGCCGGTGTGCGTGTGTGTCCACGTCTGTGCGTGCATTCATGCGCACGTGTGTGTGTGTGTGTGCGTTGGTTTGTTCACTTTTCCGAGTAGGGGGGGGGGGGGGGGGCGGGCGTAATGCACCCGACAGGGCTTGAATGACCCACTGATCACAGACAATGGCCTGTGATCAGGGCTCCTCCATCGCCCCCCTGGGCCTGATGTACATCTTTATTTCCCCTTCCCACTGACACCATCCGGCGCGGCTCCCCCGCCTCCCCTGCTCATAGAGGGACGTAATGTCGCCATCATTCATGCAGGCTTTCCCAGCCTCCTTTCCTCGATGATCGCTCTGGGAGAAAAAGAAGCCAATCGACACTAAAGGAAAAATGCCGAGTTTTGTTTGCAGACTTGCGTTTCCAAATGTGTTTTTGAATGGATTCAACATACACCGGGCAACCTGCAGAGAGGGGATGATCGATGGCGAACAAAGTGTGCAATTATAATGTCCTTCTAGTGTTTTCGTGGGGTATCGTATGCAACCGCGAGATGATTGATGAATGTCAAAATGGGTTTCAGGCGTTTGTGTGAGATTATGCGCCTTTCCCCTATAGACTGTTAGAGAAGTCATTATAAAACCAATTCGTTCTGTGCTTTCCAATGCGTTCCGCCGTGTGAAAGCCTGGCACACTTTGTTCGGAATACCTGATTCAAAATTGTCAAAATCAACCGACTTATACAATACATACGTTAAAACTATACCTACACAATCTCTCTCTCTCTCTCTCCCTCGCTCTGTCTCCATCCCCGTCTCACAGGGCGTCATTCAGGACGTGAAGCTGATCTTCGCTCCGAATGGCTACATCTCCCAGTGCCCTAACCTGAACCGCAGTAAGTACCTTCGATGCACAAAGGCCACTAGCACAACACCTGCAGAACGTGGCGTTGGGCCCGCGGTAGAGTGCTTGTTTAATGCGTCACCCCTGGTAATCATTACAGACATGGGACAGTGCTCCACCTCCCACACGCTCCATCCTCCTGTTCGCCGTTCGCCTCTCGTTCTGGGGCACGGTGTCACAGGCC
>NC_082395.1:2684679-2687179 GCF_031168955.1 Gadus macrocephalus | reverse complement strand
TTTCTGTGGGAGGGTGTGTGTGTGGGGGGGGTGGGAGAGCGTGTGCGTGTGTGTGTGTGTGTGTGTGTGTGTGTGTGTGTGTGTGTTTGGTGTGTGTGTGCGCAGGCGCAGTAAGAGCGATCAGAGAGTGCGAGCAAGAAGCAGAGCCCTAAAGGTCCATGCTGTGCTTGACGCTTGTGTGTAAAGTAGGTCCCAAGGCCTGCAACACGAGTGCAATTAGAGGCACCACGTGACACTCTATTCATCAACTAATTACCAATGCATCTCAACAACACATCTCTCTCTGAAGAACCCGCTTCAGCACAAAAGGCCGTTTTTCAGCCTTAAATGATGATGATGCTCTTGTGTTTGTTAGGTAGGCGAGCGAGCTCTCAAGGGTTGGATGTGAGGTGGAACTAAATTATTTGAGAGGTGCTAGCTAGGATCCACTGGACCCCACATTTATTTCCCCCTAAAGCCGAAACCTTTCGAAAAACTGAATACTATAAAGATTTGTTTACATACCTCCCTGGCCTGAGACTTTGGGACTTTAGGGCTTTAGACCTCCGCACAGAAATGAAAAGTTTGAGGTGATTAAAATCTGCTTGAAAAGATTTAGGCTGCGACTATAATTACGAATAAATCCATAAAGAAGGGAATGTTTAATAGGCGTTTCCTGGGAAGGCTTTTCTTCTGTATTTCTACGTGTATGTGTGTGTTGCGGTGTGACCTTTTGCGTGTGCGTGCGCAATAGTCTGCACACACAGTACACCATATGTATCACACTGTGTCCTTACGTGAGCACACACTTGACACATTGGAGTATGAGCACGTTGTGTGTGTCGCCGTTGAAACGTACGGCCACGCCCCTCTGTCCTGTCCACGCCCCTCTGTCCTGTCCACGCCCATCTGTCCTGACCATGCCCCTCTATCTTGACCACGCCCCTTTGTCTTGACCACGCCCCTCTCCCTTGTGTCCAGCTGAACTACGCAGAGACCAGGCTGACCCAGTTGGAGGGGTGCCACTGTGAGCGGATGTGCAGCGCCAACGGCCTCCTCTACCGGGACAAGGAGCTGTGGCTGGAGCCCGAGAACTGCCGCAACTGTGCCTGCAAGGTGGGCGTCGCCCCCCCCCCCCCTCCTCTACACCAATCCCTCGTTGGTTAGCCAACCCCTCCCCCCCCTCCCTCCTCTACACCAATCTCTCGCTAGCTAGCTAACTCGCCCCCCTCTCTCTCTCTGCTCCCTTAAACCATGGAACCGAATCGATTGCTGTACAAATGATTCTCAGTTTTGGTTTATTCGTAAGGGACGGGTAAAACGAAGCATTGACAGTTGCAGAAGCAGTGTCCAATGACTTGTACGTTTGACGTGCACATAGCCGAAGCTAATTTTCCAACACCACTCCCTCCGTGGGCATTGACAGTACGATCAATCGCCAGGGTACATTTGGGGCATTTAGCAGTGCACATCAAGATGCCTTTATCCAAAGCGATCGGTCTGAGGAGTCGGGGTAAAATGTTTCAGTCCCTTTACGACACCGTATCGGGGAGACAACCGCTTTACTGATTCACGTTGGCGTTGGCATCTCCAGGCGTCCAACCAACAGCCTCCCTCTGTACTTCCACCTCATACCGCCACCCCAAAGAGATGGCGGTAGTGTTGAATCAGGCCAGGCTGGGGCCGCGGGGGGGGCGGCCGGCCGGGCGAGGAGGCGGTGGGACGTCCTCACCGCATCACACCCGCCTGATTCCCCCCCACGCGCTACTTACTGATCGCCTGCACCGACGAGATGAGTCATGTGTGGGGGAGAGGGAACGAACGTGCACGCACACACACACGCGTACACACACACACGTACACACACACACACACACAGGGGGGAAGAGGGGGGAGAGAGAGAGACACACACATGCAGACACAAAAACAGGTAGTGGTGGAGAGATACTGAGAGTCAGACAGACAGACAGACATGGGTAGCAGTAGGGAGACACTGAGAGAGAGTCTGACAGACAGACAGACAGACATGGGTAGCAGCAGGGAGATACCGAGAGAGAGTCTGACAGACAGACAGACAGACAGACAGACACGGGTAGCAGCAGGGAGATACTGAGAGAGAGTCTAACGGACAGACAGACACGGGTAGTAGCAGTAGAGAGATACTGAGAGAGAGTCTGACAGACAGACAGACAGACACGGGTAGCAGTAGGGAGATACTGAGAGAGAGTCTGACAGACAGACAGACAGACAGACAGACGGACATGGGTAGCAGTAGGGAGATACTGAGAGAGAGTCTGACAGACAGACAGACAGACACGGGTAGCAGTAGGGAGACACTGAGAGAGAGTCTGACAGACAGACAGACAGACATGGGTAGCAGTAGAGAGATACTGAGAGAGAGTCTGACAGACAGACAGACACGGGTAGCAGTAGGGAGATACTGAGAGAGAGTCTGACAGACAGACAGACACGGGTAGCAGTAGGGAGATACTGAGAGAGAGTCAGACACAGAGAGAGGGAG